>NC_037671.1:121143139-121165542 GCF_003255815.1 Theropithecus gelada | reverse complement strand
AGAGTTCAAAAACAAACCAAACCGGACTCAGTCATCTCTCTCACCGGTGTGTGAATGATAAACAAAGAAAGAACTGGCGTAACAAACAGTGACTCCACAGAGATCCCACAGCACCGCTTCCCAGGACGTCTAAACCAAAAAGCGCCTGAGGCTGGTCCCAATCAGTGTAGAGGTTTATTTTGTCAAGTGTGAGGATGTGCCTGGGAAAAGGGAACACAAAACCTCAGGAACATCTGAATCTGTGCTTTTTCCTAAGAGCATTTTGGGGCTTCATTATTTAAAGAGGAAAAGTGGGCAGGAAGGGAAAGAGGGAGGGTAGGGTCACGTTCTTGTGAGGCTTTGAGTAGACTGACTGAATCCACATGTTGTGTGTGAAAAGGTGGGGATGGGGAACACTCAGTTATGTATTCATGCTCAGGAAGTCAGCACTTTACCTAAGATAAAGTGACCACAGAGCAGCTGCCTGTGCAGACACCTGGCCTTCTATCTGAGGCTATCTGCTCAGGAACAAAAGGAAAAGCAGTTTCTTGCATGACTCAGCTTCCAGCCTTAACTTTTCCTTTTGGCGTAGTGAACGGGTTCCCGAGATTTTACTTTCCTTTCGCAGAAGGAAGCTGATCCCTGCTGGCCTCACACAGAAAGGAGAATAGCTACAGGGCTCAGGGTGGAATTTTCACCAAGTCCATTTTCAGAAGGTGTCCCTGCGGCAGGTCCAAGACAATGCCCCCGTGTTCTGCACATTGTTCCTACCCTGTCCATGTTGGTGGCCTCTGAGCACGTCCTACGCCAGGTGAATTAGCCTGGGGAGATAGACAGCTCAAACTGACCACAATCTGCCTCTTCTTTCCTAAGAATTGTGCATTGGAACTGTGAGAGAATTGAGGCACTTTTTCCTTATGAATGAAATTAGGGGGAAGAAATACATGCTTCATTGTTAAGGCAATACTGCAATACTGAATCAGGTACCTGACTGGATCAAGGTACTGGAAATGCCCATCAACAAGCCCTTAACTTGAACTTACTGTGTCGGTAACAAAAAGGGGTACAAACTTATCTCTATCCTGAGAAGCTTCAAGTTGTCCCCCCTTTCCAGACTGAACCAATGTACTTCTTGCATATATTGATTGATGTCTCATGTCTCCCTAAAATGTAGAAGAAGAGCTGTGCTCCGGCCACCTTGGGAACATGTCATCAGGACCTCCTGAGGCTGCGTCATGGGCGTGTCCTCAACCTGGGCAAAATCAGCCTTCTAACTTAACTGAGGCCTGTCTCAGATTTTCGGGGCTCACGGATGGTAAAAAGAAAGAAATTTGTAGACATATCAAAGATAAATTGAGTCCTCCTGGCATGTGGGCATTTGAATAAACGCTTTTCTAGAGTCAGGGGCTCACAGCATGTTAAATCTCCTCCGGGAAGGTTCATACTCAGGGTCCGACTTTCTCTTATTTGGTAGACTCTGTACATTCTACGAAAATCCAACAAATACTTGCTGAATGCAAACAAGTGCGAAACCCAGGGCAAAATGCTCTGGGGCTCCTGCTCACTTTTGGGCCTGGGGCAGCCCCACAGAACAAGCCTTGTTCCATCTTCAAAACACTAGGGATGGGGGAGATTTTATCGGAACCCCATGGGCACGGGAGCACTTACAGACCCTTTACTGCAGCATGGGATCTTTCTTATATGTATTTATTTTTTTTAACTTTATGTGACATTTTTCTTCGTAGATCACAAGGATAACAGTTGTGTGAGCTTCCAGAAACTGTCTGGCCCAGTGCATGACATGCAGTCGGTGTTAATTAATAGCTGATGAGTAGATAAGTCAAGATACTCAGTTCCTAAAAAATAAGAGACGCAGCGTGAAGGCAGTGGGGAAAAGTGGTTTAGAAACAACTTCCGAACACCCAGGCCGGGGAGGGGTGGGGGACAGAGGAGAGGAGGACTAGAGAGCGAAGGCCAGGCGCGCCCACCCTCTCCGCTAAGCCCTTTTCATTAGGTTTCTCCACACAGAGCTCATGCTGCCCCCTTGAGTAGATACTGATCATGGCTTTTGTGCCACTGGAAATACACAGCTCAATATCATTCATTAACTGAACACACTGGGTAAGAAAAACACAGGATATTGGGGATTCCTTGGAAAAACACAGTTTGCCTGTAGTGCCCACACACAGCCCCTTTCTGAGAAGGGCCTGGTCCGGTGTCCGGGGTGCAGACCCCAGTCTGGGACTCTGAGGACGGTTGCCACAGGTAGGTGTGTTGACAAATCATGGCTGCTGGAGAACACTGGGAGATCTTGCTACAGAGGTCCATGGGTCCTTACCTTGGGAACGCTGGACACAGCACACACAGCCCACCAACCCCAGACCCCTGATGGTATCACGCTGTAAGCACAGAACTCTTACTCGCCTTGTAATCCTCCATAATCCTCTCCAGTTCTCAAAACACATCATCAGCTTGATTTTCTCCTCGGCTGAGCCAGCATGAGCCAACCTGTTTCTTCCCACGCCATCTGGGCCTTTGGGCCCTGCCAGGTGGCACCACTGCAGAGGGCAGGACTGAGTGGGACACGTAGGTGTGTGGTTACCTGCCCGAGGGAGGGCGGCTGACCACCTGGGACACCATGCCCAGGTGCACCCCCTGCCACGCAGGCCGGCCCTGAACCATGGCGTTTAGGCCAAGGGGAGGGGCCGTGGCTGGCATTTGTCACACTTCTCCCTGTGTCTAATGTGCAGAATTCGGGAAATACTTCTGAAGGCAGGATTGCCATGTGCCCAGCTGTCCGCCAGGGTTCATCCCAGGACCCAACCCCACCATGTGCTTCTTTACAGCTCATCATAAACCGGTCAGGACAAAAGGAGTTGCCCAGCCAAGGGGGGATGCGAGGCAGGGCCTAAATGACTGGGGGCAAGCCGGGAATCACACTGGATTGCAGCCTGATTAGGCTTGTGGGGCCGGAGGGGATGAGAGTTAGCCGGGGCAGTGGAAGCGGCTTCCCTGCCTCTGCTGTCGTCTCAGGTGGCAGTGTCTGGTGCCTGAGCTTCCATTCACGATTTGTTTTACAACCACCACGGCGAGTACTGGAGGGCCGCCTGGGGAAGCAGCTCAATCATGAGAACGGGCAGCCCAGAGGGCAAGTAGGGCTTAGCTTACCTGATAGAGTTCCTTGTAGAAAATTCCTTTATAGAAGTATAGTTTTCCTTAAAAATTTTGTTCTTCTTAAATTAGATGTTGTTCTTAAAAATATAGAAATAGGCCAGGCATGGGGGCTCAGGCCTGTAATCCCAGCACTTTGGGAGGCCAAGGCAGGCGGATCACGAGGTCAGGAGTCCAAGACCAGCCTGGCCAACATAGTGAAACCCTGACTCTACTAAAAATACAGAAAGATTAGCCGAGCATAGTGGGGCACTGTAGTCCAAGCTACTCGGGAGGCTGAGGCAGGAGAATCGCTTGAAGCCTGGAGGCAGAGGCTGCGGTGAGCTGAGATCGCGCCACTGTATTCCAGCCTGGGAGACAGTGGGAAACTCTGTGTTCAAAACAAAACAAAATACAGAAATAGTATATAGGTGCATCCAGTAATAAAAAGGGATGCATGCCCCTTTCCTCCCAGAAATTTAATTATCTAGAGAAGAGTTTGACGTCTCTGTCTCTCCCTAGATATACACACACACACACACACACACACATTGAGCCTATATTTTATATATATGCATGTCCATATATACATGTATCTATTTATATTCATTTATACATATGCATATATATACGATTTTTCATACATGCTATTTTTATTCAAAACTTAAGCAATAACCTTCAAAGCTTGTCTTTACAAGATGTTCTCAAGTACCTTTCCAGTCTGTCTTTCTACAGCTTTCCAGCAAATTCTTTCCAAAGACAGTGGAGAAGTTTCCAGCAGGAGCAGCTGCTGAGAGACCCACACTGCACACACAGGCCTCGCCGCCCACTGAATGGGAAGAAGCGACAGGATGCCTTCTCAAGGGACCACTGAAAAGACGCGTCATTGCACGGTGGCGGAAACAAACCAGGAAAATGCCTCAGTCTCACCTGCTGACACTCGCTGAGATTTTAGATAGCCCCTGGAGTGAAGGGACTACAAATAGGTCACATCACCCAGGGTGGCATTATCTCACTTGAGGATAAAGTTCAAATTGTATGGATGTTTGTGGTTGTGGGAGCAAAGGCACAAAATTATCTTTGGAGATTTTTGGACATAATTTCCTATCACTGTGTCTTTGTCTGTAGAGACAAAAATAATTGATAGAAAAAAAATGCCTAGAAAATTCCAGTAGCATCAGCACTTTCTGCCCCTCATCCAGGCACAGGCGACAAAGAGGTACTTGGCGCTCTGCTGTCCAATCACAGCCCATCACAGCCCGGCTTCCTTGGCTCTCCAATTACAGCCGTACTTGGCCCTCAGCTGTCCAATTGCAGGCTGGCTTTCCTGGCTCTCCAATCACAGTCGTACTTGACTCTCAGCTGTCCAATCACAGCCCAGTTTCCTTGGCTAATCTCTGCACTCGGCTGAATCTTTTCCACCCAAAAAGCCACTTGCTTCAGTTTGCGGGGCTGGAGGAAACGGCTGCTGAGCTGCAGACCTGGTGATGCCTGTGTGCTGCCGAGCTGCTCTCTCCAAAGCCGGGTGCTGCTCTGTCACCCGTGTGTAGATGCATTGTGGATAGCGTGTCTACCTGCCCCATACTCCCTGTCATCCCATCTGCTGCTCTAATTTTGGAATCGCACTTCTCTCCATGGGAATTTGAATTCTCTGTTTTGCTTAGTTGTTCACTGTCTGTTTCCTCCACTAGAACTAGGCTTCTATGAGAATGGAGACCCCCGGCCCTTTTATCAGTGTGGTACCCCGGTACCTTAGGAAGCATGCCTGGCCCAGGGTAGACGGTCAATAAATAGTGTGATGACTTTAGAAGTGGATGCTGTATCCTAGGCTGCAGAGGGCTCATGGGAAAGGAAAAGGACCCATGAACTTCGAAAATAAAAAGGATGTGTGTGTGCATGCTTGTGTGCATGTGTGAGTGTGTGTGTGCATGAGTGTGTGTACCATGCACACGACTGTATTCTGAACCAGGACCTCCATGATCTGCCTGACTGTGAGAGTGGGACAGGCCAGATTCTCTGCACTCGGACTCACCTAGCATTGCTGCCCTGACAGAAAGAGTGGAAGGCGGTGATCATTCACAGAGTTGCCGCTCTTCTTCACTCTGGTGCAAAATAAGGGTGCCTTAGCCCAATCAGATGCTGTTGGTCAGGGGCCCTGCAGACTCTCGACGGTCTTGGCTGGCTAGTCAGGCCACTCAAATGTCCCAGGTGGAGACGTGGCCTGAGAGAAAGACCCAGAATCCTGTGACATCACCAGCAACTTCAACCACGCCATGGAGGCTGGGAGGATTCACAAATGGTGTGACGATGGGAGTATTTCCTCCAGACTTGCTTTCCAGATCCCTCAGTGGGTCTGCCCTCTCTGATGAGTAATGGAAATTAGCTAAGGGTCTTGGCTGAGGACCTGACACAGCCAACTTGCCCCAAAACTTTTTCTCTGATTGGCTCTCTGGGTTCGCCTTGGGGAAGGAAGAAGCTGGAGTCTGGAATGCCCTGCTCAGCTCAGTAGGTGGCCTGTCTAGCCAGGGGAAGGGGGAGTGGTCAGCCCCTGCCAAGATTTTAGATGCTTTGGAACATTGGCTAAGAGAAAACACTTTCTGAAGCCATGGTTGTGCAAATACAAATTGTTCTTCTCTCTCACACACACACACACACAGCTTGAGTACATTTATTTCCAAAGAGTGAAATTCCCTAGACAAGAACTCGTTCTACTCTTTATAGATACATTCTTCATCTTTATGTGGATAAAAACGTATAAGATACATTTGAATTTATTTGGTATTGCTTTTATTAATAAATATTTCAGATGTAAATGTCAAGAAAATTGACATTAATTTGCTTACACGAGTAGGTTCCTTAAAAAAGCAAACCATTGATTAGACTTCCCTTAAATTAATCTTTGACCTTTTAACCGGAAGTTTGCTGATTTAAAACGTGATTCTACAGCACGAAGACCGCATGGAGTCTGTGGTGAATTCAGCCGTAGCAAAACAGTGCCATCTAGTGGCTGGTGAAGTCTCGATTCTCCAGAACACGCGTGCTCTGAGCTTTGTATCACCCGGGGTATCTGTCATTTTAATGTCCAACGAATGACCTGCAGGTTCGAGCAGATCTACAGAATCACTCTTTTCTCAAGCTGATAGAGTCCAGATGTTAATTTTAAGGATTGAAATGGCTATTGACACCTTTTAAATCCTTTACACGTACATGTCTTTGGCCTTTGGCACCTCAGCCCTGGGCCAGGTCATGGCTCCAGTACACACACAGAGCTTATCATGCCAAAACCAGCTCTGAGAGCCAAGCCAGCTCTGAGTTTCTAGAGATTGCATTCTCTTCCCTCAGGCAACTCCATGTCTGCAGGAATGTGTAGGCTGCGGGAAGGCAGGCTCAGGGGTCGGGTAGCCTTGCTTTGCTTATGATGAGACCACTGGGCGACCACGTCTAAGACCTGCTCTGGTCACAGGAACACTGGGCGGTGCTGGGAGCTATCTCCTCTAAGAAGCATTTTATTCTGCTACAGAGAAAAGGCAGAGAGTGAAATATTACTGGTCATTAAAAAAAATCCCTTTGAACATAGATTAAAAGGAGGAACTGGGAGAAAAGGGGAGAAAAAGCAGATGAAGCCATGGTTTCAGAAATTCAATCCCAGCAGAAGTGCTGGAGGGACAGGGAGGGTGTGGCTCGGAAGGATGGAAACAGACCAGGTTTATTTGTGCACAATGGGAAGCTCCTCAGGAGACACAGGCTGCGGAGGGGGAGGGGAAGAGCAGTCTCTGGAAACAGCCCCCAGAGCCAGAGAGCGAGTCCTAGAGGATGGGGTTGGTGAGTTGAAGCAACCAAGGGAGAAAGACCAGCAGACAGTGCAATAAAATATCAGGAAGGTCTTCTAATATCAAAACACAGGTCATTCGTGGAAATTACAGACAGGCCAGAATTGAAGTAAAGTGTTGCCAAAAAATAAAAATAAGGTCCAAGTTGATTTATTGAAAACAAGGTTAGTGTGAAGAAGTCCACGTTATCCTAATGTCTTTACATATTGCTCCAACTTGTATTTTCTCTGAATGCCAAAATGTCATCTTAGTATATTAACATTTATTGGTGATAACATTTATTGGTGAAGCTCAACTATGTATCTTGAAGTTCACATTTATGCAATGTATCGGGGGCTATTCCAGAGGCTTTCAAAATTATCCAAGTCTTGAACTTTTGCAACCCTCCTTTTTAAAGAGGAAACAGGTTCAGTGAGTCATTGACCCACCTGAGATCACCTAGCCAAGAAATTACAGGATTAGGATGTGAACCCATGGAGCTCATCTGTTTCCATGCTCAGAATTCCTTTGCAAGACTGTGTGGCTCTTGTGTCTATGCAAGCATGATAGTCCACGTTTAGTCAATGTAAAAAGGCATTGTTTTCATAAAACTTCCATTTTCACTGGAATACTTTAAGTGACAAGAACTTTACCCCATTTATCATTGGCCATAATCTTCAGATGGTCTAGCAAGCTTCCCTGAGCAGTGTTGCCAGGACATTAGATTTACCTGTGAGATTTGCTTTGTAGATCCAAACTGGACAGAAATGGCTGACTTCACAGAACTTTGGAAACAATCTGCAAACATCGATTTTACTTTCAATTGACTAAGAAAGTGATTTTTCTTGCTTATTAGCTATGACGTTTGGGGTTAAGTTGCTTAAAGCTCTAGATTTGCTCTGATACAGTAGTCTCTAACCACACTGGCTATTTAAATTTAAATTCTAATTAACTAAAAGACGTTGCATTTATGAACTCAGTTCATAAGTTGCACTTGCCACATTTCAGAAACTCAATAGTCACATGTGGTGAGTGGCTACCATACTGGACAACACTGACCCAGACCAAAATACTAAATCATTTAACTTTTCTGAAGCTCAGTTTCCTGTTTTATAATGGGGCTAAGATTTATAATGATCATTATCCTAGCACAGTTGTTGGTAACATGAAATAATGCATGAAATACTTTGCAAATGGTAAAGAACTATCCTCATGTAAGTTGTTTTTTAATTATTGCAGTGTTGTGAAAACGTAGAGTCTTTGCAATATGAAGACCTTGGCCCCAGGATCTTGTATTCACATTAGTATTTTTTCAGGAGTTGAACTATGTATCTTGAAGTTGACATTTTTGCTTTGTTCTTTAAGACTGAAGGCCACATTCTGCACCACTGACAATTTCTGACAGTTTCTCGTACTGTGGAAGGTTCTATTCTATACACATATAAAAAGTGAAATTTATCACTTTACCATCTGGACCGTGTCTGTTAGAATTTAACAGGAAAAAAGCACAATTACCTAGAGGCTGGTAAGAGTCATGATCTTTCGCCCCATAGAAAGTGGATGTTGCGGATCACAGAGAAGGTGAATGAGGAGCAGCGCTCCCTTGTGTTTCATGGGGTCAGTGATAACCGAGTTCATTAACGAGTGACAGGCTTAATGACTAACACACCTTTAACATTTCACCTGTAGCTCAGATGAAAGAGAGAATGGGACTTCTTGGTACAGACTGTTTTCCTGTACCTCAATTGGTTTCTTTTAGGGAGCTACAAATGTAAGTGTCCACTGATGATTGACGTTTTCAGCCAGCACAATGGACAGAAGTCGAAAGAACATCCAGGACAGGCGCAGTGGCTCACGCCTGTAATCCCAGCACTCTGGGAGGCCAAGGCGGGCCAATCATGAGGTCAGAAGATTGAGACCATCCTGGCTAACATGGTGAAATCCTGTCTCTACTAAAAATACAAAAAATTAGCCAGGCGTGGTGCTGCGTCACTGTAGTCCTGCTACTTGGGAGTCTAAGGCAGGAGAATCGGTTGAACCCAAGAGGTGGAGATTGCAGTGAGCTGAGATCGCACCACTGCACTCCAGCCTGGGTGACAGAACAAGACACTGTCTCAAAAAAAAAAAAAAAAAAAAAAAGAGAGAACATCCTTGTGGTTTCATTTGGTTCCTGCTTCTCTTTATAGCCTATGGAGGTCTGCAGAGCCTGTAGGTACACGTGTCCAGTCATCACATCATCTGAACTTCTGAACAGCTCTTGGCCTCCAAGAATCCCTGTGGTCACAGACAATAATGAATTGAAAATTTGAAATATCTAATTCACCTGGTGTTTCTTTTTCACTCTGCACCAAATCCTCTAAAACGAACAGTGGTTCTCAGATGCAGTCCTCCAGTGAGCAGTTCCCGCTCACATCTCAATAGGATTGGACAACAACGAGGCACGTGTTGCTCTTGGACAACGACAGCAGGGGTCTTGGGATTGTGATTTGTTGGGACATTCTTTGCCTTTGGGAGGTTAAAAGGAGATACAGGAAAAGTCATTGTGAATTTTATGATTGCGTGCCCTTGGCTTTGTGGTTAGGGGCAGCCATGTGAATTTATCAAATGTCACTAGAACTTATAGATTCCAAATCTACTCTAAGCAAAACTGCGAACTTTGACGACATGGTCTCTCTATACTTTGAACTCCTTATGGCATGCTCTCCTCCATAGGCCTGTGAGCCCACGAAAAAGCCGAACGGCATTCTCTGAAAGGCTGCGGCATTCATCATGTGCATCTAGAGATAGACCTGATATATTTTTCCCAAGCTGGTTACATTTCAAGTCTGATCTTTACCTGGATTCCAGTCTGAATTCCAGGGAATTCCAGCGGCTGACCAGGAAGTAGGGCTATTGTTACTCCCCCGGTTATTCATTGCCACAGTGTCATACCCTGTGGCCTGGGGTGGTCACATAACGAAACATTTCAGAGCTTCTGATGACAAATTAGTGTGGTCTTACATGGCTTGTCAATGAAGAACAAGAATTGGGCACCTACTGTGTGCATAGTACGGAACCGGAAAAGCACACCCAGGAGCTCAGAATCCGAGGTTTCTGCTCTCACTGTTGTACAAACACTTGGGACTCCTGGGTTGCCAACGAAGCTGGAATCCAGTCCTGAATTCTCAAGTAATGTTTCCTTTTGCTGAACTCCTATCTGGTCCTATTTCCGATCAGGCTTACCAGAGGATAAAATGGCAGCCAACGGTGACTCTCAAAGTTAAGTGGAAGGGAACACAGTCTCTTTTCTTGCCGCGATGGTTCATTATGTTTGGAGTCCTCACTTCACCCAGAACTTTGTGGTGTTGTCACAGAATGCTGGTGAGTGAAATGCCTGTTTTATTGTTGGGTTGAAGTGAGCACATGTTGAATGTGGTTGGAGTGCGCTTTCTGGCAGGAGAGGGTCTCAAGGATGTGGACTGGTCAGTAGCCCTTTTTCCTTAGAAAGCTCACCTGCCTGTAGAAGGGGACCCTGCTGTCTTGGCACGACAGCTCCCCTGGGGTCAGCCTAGGAACCGGTTTCAGCGGATCCCCTGTGGCTCAGCCCCTGTCTGAAAATTGGCCTCTGGAGTTTGAAGCCAGAGGAAGGGGGCTGGAGGGGCCTAGGAGCTGCCAGGGGTCCCTCTTCTCAGGCTATGATGGCAGGACTCATAGCACAGGGAGGAGATGCGGCCTACGCCCCGCCAGCACTTCGCACTCCTCCTGCCCGGACTGGTGGCAGTGGGACCTGCTGTCACGTGGTGTGAGCCCTTCTTCCTCAAAAGACTGGAGATGCAGGAGGGCCAGACCTCTCACTCGGCAGGGTCCCAGGGGTGTGGAACACTCCCCCAGCCCCCTCTCCATCCTGTGTCCCAGCCCCACCCCAGCCTATTGACTGGGAGCAAGCAGACATGCTTTAACCCTCTAGCCACGGAGACAGCTGTCTCTGCTAGTCAGGACCTGCACGAGCAGTACGGAGTGTGTAGATAGAAATGACTCGGGGATGGCTGGGTCCCTGCCACACTGAGGAGCCGAGCCCACCTCTCTCCATGAATCAAAGGCTTCTATGTGGTTAGCTTTGCTTTCAAGCCCCAACGAGGCGTACGCATCCCCAGGCTCCCTCCTCAGAGCTCAGCAGCCCCAGTGGGAAGACAGGGCCTTGTTCCTGAGGGTTTCCATGAGTCTTGCCCTGGTCTGGACTAGGTCCCCTTGCCTGGGGACCAAGGACACCCATTTGTGGCACCTCCCCTGCAGCTACCGCTTCCTCTCAACCTTTCTAGCTGCAGGCCTCCAAATTCTCATTCGGCTTTCAATTTGGACGTCACCTCCTTCTCCCCACCCCGCCCTGGAGCTGAGGTCTGGGTCAGAACCCCAGCACCCCCGGTGATGGGGACACCCTCTCGGTGGTGCATGCCTGCCCGTCTCCACCAGCTGCATTGGGCTACAGGTTCCAGGACCTGCCAAACCACTGTGTGCATAAAGAAAGAAGCCTCTCCCTGAGGGCTGCTGAGAGCTGAGGACCAGGTCAAGGGCTTGGACGGCTGATGAGCAGGAGCCCAGGAGCCCAGGAGCCAGGAGGAGCCAGGAGGAAGCAGCTCCAGGCTCAGGCAGCAGCACAAGAGAGGACTGAAGGCAGGCAAGCCGAGCTGGGAGGAGACAAGGCCCTTGTTGACATGCCCTGAGGTGCTTTGTGCTGGCTGGCCATGTCTTCCACAAGGAGATGCACGAAAGGGTTTTGGAGGAAGGTCATTAGGGAGAGAAGGAAGCTGGGGCACTGTGTGTGGCTGCTCACTGGAGGGTGTGCGTACTGGGTGGTGTTGAAAATGACAGAGATGAGGGCTTAGGGTGGGAATGCTGAGATTCCCACAAATCCCATCTAAGGCCCCAAGGGTTGTCAGAGGCCCAAAGAGGCAAGACTGCGTGTCTAAGAGATGCCGATGAGGCAAGATGAAGGGTCCTCTCGGAGGTGGGCATGGCTCACATGAGACCCTCTTCCCTCCAGGAGAGACATCAACATTCTGCCTTTATCTGGCAAACACTCGGGGCTTAGAAATTGGAAAAAGCAAACCCACAAAGGAAGTACAGGCCAATGTTTCTGAGATGACGGACCTGGCTGCTGTCCCTGCACTGAGGATAAAGAGCACATGTGACCTCAGATCACGGACCGAACACTCCAGCCACGTCCTTTCTTGTCTTCCGGGTGGGTTGCCATCCACAGGACAGCTGAGAATCATCTTTGAACAAACCCGCACGGTTGGATTTAAGGAGCCGTGTTTCACAGTCCTTTCTGCTGCCCCAGGAATGCAGGTGGACGTAGTGAAGCTCTTCACCAAAATGAGTGTGTGCTTGGCCCAGCGCCATGCTCTGGCTTGTCGGGATCAAGGCCAGGAGCCTAGAAGGGGTAGACTGGACCCGAGGCCAGGCCAGGGCATTGCTTAANGTATAATACCATATGCTAATTAAAAATAAAAATTAAATTTAAAAAAGAAAAAAAAAAAAAAAAAAAAAGAATAATTATTGAATTACAAATAACTTTGATAGTAAGGAACATCTATATTCAAAATATAGATCACTGATTCTCAGGGCCTAGCTAACATAGCTACTCAGAAAAAAAAAAAAAAGCTACTTTCTTTTTCATTGTTACAAAAAACAAGATATGAGAACATTCTATTTTTATGTGTTTAATAAGTGACCCGAGGGTTAAGGAGGGAATCCTTTCTTTCGTCTACTGGTGATATTTGAGACATCTGAGGGCAAGGACCGTGGCTTCCCCATTTCCCTGTCTCGGGATCCTTGGCAATGTGGAGCACTCTCCTAGGGGTTCTCCACAGGTGAGGTATGTAGGTGAATGGGCGCATCAGAGGAGCAGAGGGCTGAAGAAAACTGCTGACTGCCCACCTCACCAACATTCCACCAGCATCAGGCTGCATTAGCTCAGCAGTCCCTCCTCTGCTGTCTTCTCTAGCACCACTAAGACCTCTTGAATACCTCCAATTGTTTTATTATTTGCTTGTTTATTTCTTCAGGGATGGCTTTCTATAAAATGTTTAAAAGTTTTTAAAAATCTGTAGGTGAAAGGATAGCATATTTGTGGTAATGTCTGGAAGCATTTTGGTAGGGATCCTTGGTAAAGAAAACAAGACTCCATAGTATAACTACCTCCCTCTAATGTAAATAAAATTAAAATCCACTAACTGGGCCACAATGCCTTTTCCATGAACATAGCCTTCTCTGTGTGTGAAGGCTTCCTCTACCCTAGCACCAAGACTTTGTTGTCAACTTAGAACTCCGCATGTTGGATGGCCTGTTGGAGGACATCATTGATCCTTAGACAAAGAGGTTCTGCCTCAGAAAGAAGGCATGGCCAGAAACAGAGACCTTCGTGAAGGAATGCAATATGAGGCACACAGGACAAAAAATCAAAGGAGTAAAGGAATGAGAAGTAGGAGAAATAAAGGACCGGGTGAGTGATGGCAGGAGAGGAAAATATCCAAACAAAGGCTGGCTCATGTGGCAGTCTGATGTTGTAAAAGATTTTGCATACAGATGAGTCACATATAATCATCTTGTACAGAAAAAAGAAAGAACCAAAGGAATTTCCTGGAATAGGGCAAGGTGATATATAAATGAAGTAAAAATTGGATAAGTCAAGGTTTCACTCAACTTGATAATGATGCAATGTGTATTCCTGCGATGGTACTTATCTGAACATAGTTTTAATCCTCCTGAAGAACCTGGTAGCCGGATTCCTATTCTTGAAGTACTATTGTTACTGAGTCTCAGAACTCTAGTAGGGTATAATTTTGTAACTCCAGAATGCCCTACACCATTGCTGAAAAATTTAGAAAACACTGTTTCTTCTTTACAAGGAAGTGTTGGTATTTTAACTAGGGAGGAAGTAAAATAATTGGACTTTTGGGTGTTTTGTATGGGAGGATGGATAAGGAATTGAGATGTGTAAGGGGAAATAGATCATGGGAAGAAAGAGAAGCATCACAGAGTAATCTGTAGGAATCAGAAGTCCATGGAGAAAGAAGACACACAGCAAAATTTGGTGTCATAACTGCACTTCATGACAAGACTGTAAAGGTGCTAGGTAGCTGTGCACCTGGCAGCCCACTATAGGCTTTTCTGTTATTTTTCTTGCTCCTAAAATGTCACATCACTTATACTATTTTTAATTCTTTGTCAGTGGACAGATAATTGGCAGAGAAAACTGAGAACAGAAAGTTTCTCAGAACATCCTGGTTATGATTTACAAGCCTCTGATTTTTCCTGTCATGGAGAAAAGTACCTGAGAACAAGAGCTGGGAAATGCTTAGCTGGTATCAAAATTCCTTTCTTTGTATTGAAAGCTGCAGCATTCAATCATTTTCAAGAATATTCAAGACCGAAACTGGCATAAAATTTAAGATTGTTTCCATCTAAATATGATATTTGGGATGTTACCAATAGAGCAATCGAAATTCACATTTCTAAATCAGCCAGATTTTCATGCTTTGGGATTTTATTATAGATTGAAAATATGACAACTATTTTCCTTTTAAATTGTATTTATTATCTTATTTTATATTTATGTGTAACACACATCAGTTGTGATATGTTGAAACAATACCAAAGTATATAATGAAAAAATTATCACCTCTCCACCTATTGCCATTTCAATGAGGCCAATCTTATAAATGCTTGGTGTGCATCTTTCCAGACCTTTCTTCTTGCTTATACCAGCATGCACAAACATATCTACGCATATATATTTTTGCTTTCTACAAAAATAATGCCATATTGTACACACTTTTCTGAAACTTGTTTTTATTTTAACCTAATAGTAACATATCACAAATATCCCCATGGTTAGGTACAGACCCAACTCATTCTTTTTATAACAGCAGCATAATAATATTCCACACCACAGAGGTAGCATCTCTTCAGCCATTCCCCAATTAATGGGCATTTAAGTTTTGTACAGCTTTTCTTTTCAAGTGTCATAGGAAACCTCTTGAAATATTTTACACTATTTGTTACTACTTCATATTAGAAGACAAGTCACCCAGAATTAGCATAAATGTGAGACAAGGCTGTAAACTAGGATAGCCTCAACAGTTGCTACACTGGGTGCATATGGAGAAGGAAGCTGGTTTTGAACTTTGTATGTAAAGATGAGTTTAAACCTAAAATATATAGGTTTGTGTTACTGAAATAGGGTTTTCAGACACTCAGAAAACTAGTGAAAGAGACTAACAGATAAGCAGGACCTTGTACTTTTATGGTGCTTTCTTCCCAGAAAGGCCAAGTGCTTTACAGCCATCCTAACTGTTATGAGTTAGAAATGAGGGTACTTGTATATCACAGAAGGGTGAAGGAGAGAAGAATAGGAAACCAAGTCTCCCAATACTAAAACTAGACTAGGTACACATTGGTTAAAGGACACACAATCTCCTAAATTCTGAAGGGAGAAAGAATGAGCTGAGGGGTAGTAATGTGTGTTCATAAAGGACTCTGCTTTACAAAAGGACTTACCACTGAGTTTCTGAAGTAACCTATGCATAGTGAATGGCCCAGGAGCAGGGCTTCATGAGGACATGCCTATGGCCTCAGGAACAACTCCAGACTGATGCACTGTACATCTAAGCATCCACCACCTATCACGCAGATTCAAAAGTGAACAGACAGTAACACTGACTCACCACTCCTTTGGGATATCTAAGAGTTCCTGTAAATAGAAAGCTCTGTAAGTGCACTTAAAATCTAATTAATTTAGAAAAAAAGAGTTTTAGGATAAAGTGAGGTCCATATTTATTCTGCATTGTGGACCTACTAAAATAAAAGATTTCTCTGAAAAGGGGAAGCTCTAAATGTGGCAACTCAGAATAATAAAATCATTAACAGATAGCAATTAGTTGAATAGTGTAGGCTGGTCAACTCAAGTTTCAATCTTGTCTTTAGGTTAAATTGATAATGTGATTTTGGATGGATTTACCCCCTTCTTTGTTCATTTTCCAATTCTTAATACATGGGAGTGGATGGCAACAATTATGCTCCCCATTTCTGTGTAATGATGAAAAACTGCTATCATCAGTTTTATATTTGAAGTTGGGGCAGAGGCTGGCTAAGCTGCCCAAAAGGACGTAAAGATGCCTTGCATAATTCTTGGATAATTTTGTAGCTCTGACATGGGATGGAGCAAGAGAGACAAAAGGGATCAGAAGTTTATCCAAAAGCTCTGCTGTGCTCCCGGTGGCTCTACCTTTCCCTCCAGACTCCGTAGGAGCCTAAGGCTGCATGGACATGGGGATACATGTGTAGGAGGAGCAGAGAATCAGCATCATTCCCACTTGCTGTTTTGTAGCCTTGATTTTCTTCTCTGCAATTATAAACTTGATGATGCCGTGTCTACTTCCAGCCTCTCTGATGCTGCTGAATCCAGGGCACTGCTATTTCACAGCCTTCATCCTGTCCAACAGTCCTGGAAAGAGAGCACAGCAGGTATTTTCGCTGCTTTCTCTTTGTGCCCATCCAGTGCCTGTCGGTGCAGGCATATAGTAGTTGCTCAGTGCATTCCTGATGAACAGTTGAGTGACTTTTCCTCCTTCTTTCCTGTTGGCTTCTCCTCCTGTTGGAAACACTGGTATTTTTCTACATGTGAACCAAGCATAATGGGAGAAAGCAGTTATGTCAAATTGTCCAGGCATTTTGCTTCTACTGTCTCTCTAGTTAATGTTTCCTCCCTTCCACAAAACCTGCACTTTGGCTGCCTATGGATTGTTTCCTGAATGTGCCCAGAGCATTCCCGAGGCCTTAGGTCTGCCTCTGCCTGGGACTCTCGGATTTTCTTCTCTTACCGACGTCAGTTCAATGGTTACTGAATGCTCATGGATTGGTGCCAGTCCTTGCTGAAATTTTCTGAAGGGAAATGGGAAAACCCACACCAACATACCCACACACCCCCACCCCCTCACACACACACCAGGGTAATTTATTTCTCATAAAGTTAAATTCATCCAATTTAAAGAATTGTACTTCATTTTGAATTTTTCAAAAGCATTTTTAGTGTTAAAATATATCTTTCTAAATATAAAATGATGGCTATTCCAAGGTGGAATTATTTTTGGTTTTAATGGCATTACTTGGAAAAATTAAGAGCTGGCAACATTTTACAAGTCTGCATGAAAAAAAAATGTTCCATAAAATCTTAATATCTAGAAATTCACTTTTCCAAATCTACTACCTCTTTCACAAGGCAACTCAGTCTAACTCTTCTGGCAGGAGAGGGCTCATTCTTAATAATCACTTTCTCCTGAGTTCCTCTGGCACTTGCCACCTTTATTATTCATTCAAAGCATATTCAAGAACTTACTACAGGATAGGTACCAAGCTGAGCATTGGGCATATACACAGTGACAGAAAGAATAAATGCGACTTCTGCTTTTATGGAGCTTACAGTTTACTAAGAGAATATAATTATGAAATATTAATTAAATTACAATTGGGAAATTATTTGGGGAATTTCCCAGTTAGAAAAATGCTGTGAAGGAAAAATATATTGTTGAAATAATATAACAGGTGAATTTTTTTTATGTTGGGGTATAGAATGGCTTCTTAGACCTGCAGGGTGAGAATAAGTTGTTCAGGTGAGGTACAGTTGTGTTAATGTAATAGGAGGGACGGGATATCTTAGTCAGAGAAGGAACATTTGAGTTGGGAAAACACTTGGTGAACATGAAGTTTAGTAGAGAGATGGAACTAGAGATGGAGGAATTAGAATTCCTAGACCTTATAAGTCATGTTTAGGACTTGATATTTTATTCCAAGTTCAGTAGACAGCCAACGTACGGTTTAAGCAGGTAAGTAATATGATGATTCAATTTGCATTTTAAAATGTGAAGGTGGGCAGGATGTAAAGTGGAGATGTTAGTAAGCAGGTCCCTTAGAGTCTGTGTGTAAGAGTATGGATTTGGAAATAGAAGAAAGTAGATAGATTTAAGAAACCCATACGTATCCTATTTATTTTGTAAGTACCCTTAGCACCAAGAGTAATTTTTAACGTTATTATATTCCCAAAGAAGCTAAAATATGCATTATAGGCTTGCAATATGATAAGCAATGGTTCTAGGTACTGAGAATGTATCTTTAGCTAAGATATAGTTGGTACTTGTCCTACGGAGTTTGCAGTTCAATGGCAGGGACATAGAGAAACAAAGAAGCTTTACATTATTTAGTGATAAGGACTATGGCATGCATAGGCACAGGGTACTATCTAAGAACAGAGGAGTGGCGGTTTACTAAGCCAATTAATATGTTTGGGAGAGAGGAATGCCTTTGAAGAAGGTCATGTCGGCATTGAAACAGAAGAAGAATGTGAAATTAAATAAATTCACACGATAGAATAAATTATGTATTATTTAAAAGAAATTCATGCAATGAGTAGGTAAGAGTAAGGACAAGATAGGGGGTGTTGTAGGCATGTTCCAAAGAGAAGGAACAGCACATACAAAGGCCTGAAGATGACAGAGCTTGGTGTAGAACATTATTGATTATGGCACTCCACTGCTTGTTGATATTTCCCAAATTAATCTATTGCATTATCTTATATGAAGATTTAGTGGTAATGAGATGGATGCAACAGGCTTAATTATGGTAAGTGAGGGAGGGTTAACTATAATAGCTCTGAGGAACAGTACATTATGACCACCTTGCTCCAGCAGATACCATCTAATTTTCTCGCTGCTGAATCATGTAGGAACTGTGTTTTCTGGTTGGCATCCACAGAGCTGATGAATTGCTACTTTAACACTTTTGATATTTCACAGGACTTGTGTATAGTGTTTAGAACATCAGGTACATTACTTGTACTCTACAAATTGCAATGTGTTAATTTTATAGTGGTGGCAGGAAAAGGTAATTGCTAAGGCTAGACAACCTCAGAAATAGCCTACATTATTTTTAGTTGATTCCCCAAAGAGTTTCCTTATAAGGAGGAAAGGTTGCAGCAGAATAATAAAAACTGTGTGACAGAAGTAATAGACGTGGAGAACAGAGAAAAGAGATTCTAACTAAAAATTAAAGGCATTCCAAATGAAGAAGCAAACAATTGGCATACCAAGCTATTTTCACTATGGTAGATTTATAATATATTTTAATAGCTATAAAATAGATTAGGTCGCTCTCTTATTTTTCAAAATTTCTCTGGTTCTTCTTTCATAAAACCATGGCAACTTTTAAAATTAAGTGTTTTAATTTCTTGGTAGCAATGCTTTAAATAATTCTATACTTTCTTTTCTTTTTTTATAGTTTCCAAAACCGTTCTTCATAAAGACCTATCTATATATCTCTATATATGCCTACTTACTATATAAAGAATATTTATTTAGACTCATAAAATGGGCAGACTTAATATTCATTAAATATACATTATATAAACAGGTTAACACTTTTGGTTATTGCCTGCATTGAAAAAACGTGAAAAAAGAACTTTAAAAATCAGTTGAATGCACTGACCTGAAAACACTGACATTTTCAACTTTCATATTTTAAAGTCCAGGAAACACAGTTCTTGCACAGAACAGAAACACAGAGGAAGTCAAAAATGACTATTTAGCAGGAAGAATCTGAGAAATATTTTGACAGTGAGTACACATGACCTGTAATTGTCACACTTCATACTACATTTTTGTGCTAGCTAGCTTTTATTAAATAGAATAATTCAAGTTTTGAACTAGTTTCTTTAAAATGGAACTCATTTTTGGTGAGAAACAATTCCCCTTTCTCAATTTCTATGCAGTTTACACACTCCAATCTTCTGGAAGAAGCCAATTTAAAATTGCAACTTTGGAGTTATAATAAACTTTACAGATACGTTTAGTGAATTGGAACCTCAAATTTATTCCTAAATATTTTCAGAGTGGATCACAGATTTTTCATCTCCTTTTTTTCAGATAATGCAGCAACATAATTCATTAGATAGACTTCAGCTATTTAATTAATAGTGAAATTATTTTAGCCTTATTTTATCTGATTTACAAGGATAGGATTATTTTGCATTAGTTATGACTAATAATTATGGTTTACCCAGAAGTTTGTGTAAAAGGAATTTCCTTCTGATCTACCATTTTCCAAGTGTCTTTTTGACACAGTGAAGACTTCTATCTTGTGACTCCAAGTCTGAGAACTGGGGTTTGGCAAAAGCTTTGTCTGTGGATAGTCCTGCCTCTTTTAGCCATTGAAAAGTAGCAGCTGCAGCTGCAGATGAAAGGATTGTATTTTCATGAGGACAGGACACTTGGCCTCTCAGTGGCCCTTTCGTGCAATGAGCATGAATAGTTTTGTCTTCATATATGAAGAGCATGCTTGTATGTTAGAATGTACATGTGTGCATGTGTTCATATGCCCAAGCATTCACACAATTAATCAAATATCATGTTGAATTATTTCAAGGTTGGGGTATTTGTTGATTAAAACTGCACATGCATTTAGGGGAACATATTTCCCACAGAGTCAGATCACGATGGATAAAGAAGCTTGTTTTTCTGGTTTGGTTTTTGCATAGTGCATTCATTCTCTTTTTAATTGGATCACTAGGGGGTGACTAACATTGCTCTGGTTGAGGAAATGGAAACCCAGTAGCCTTAAAAAGTCAAGACACTAAACAATCTAGTTCATAGTAACATTTCTCTATTTTCTTATTGGGCATGGGTGTCTACATGTTCCTGTGTGTGTGTGTAAATGTGTGTGTATGGTTCTGCACTAGAAAAGATTTCAAAAATCGCTAACCAGGATACTTGGACAAATATTTTACTTTCTCTACCCACTAGACCATTTATGCAGTCCTGACTTCTCTATATACTTCATAGAGATTCTGCTGCTCTATCAAATCTGACTTTCCACAGAAAGTTATCTTGGCACTAATTTATGAAGAGTTAAAGTAAGAATTTTGACTTCTGTGGCTCCAGTGGCATGATTGGTTAGTGCGCAGTACTTATAAGAATTTTGGCTCATCACTAGGCAAAATTACAGATTCTTTTTTTTTGTTTTTATTATTATACTTTAAGTTCTACGGTACATGTGCATAACGTGCAGGTTTGTTACATATGCATACTTGTGCCTTGTTGGTGTGCTGCACCCATCAACTCGTCAGCACCCATCAACTCGTCATTTACATCAGGTATAACTCCCAATGCGATCCCTCCCCCCTCCCTGCTCCCCGTGATAGGCCCCGGTGTGTGATGTTCCCCTTCCCGAGTCCAAGCGATCTCCTTGTTCAGTTCCCACCTATGAGTGAGAACATGCGGTGTTTGGTTTTCTGTTCTTGTGATAGTTTGCTGAGAATGATGGTTTCCAGCTGCATCCATGTCCCTACAAAGGACACAAACTCATCCTTTTTTATGGCTGCATAGTATTCCATGGTGTATATGTGCCACATTTTCTTAATCCAGTCTGTCACTGATGGACATTTGGGTTGATTCCAAGTCTTTGTTTTTGTGAATAGTGCCACAATAAACATACATCTACGTGTATCTTTATAGCACCATGATTTATAATCCTTTGGGTATATACCCAGTAATGGGATGGCTGGGTCATATGGTACTTCTAGTTCTAGATCCTTGAGGAATCGCCATACTGTTTTCCATAATGGTTGAACTAGTTTACAATCCCACCAACAGTGTAAAGTGTTCCTATTTTTCCACATCCTCTCCAGCACCTGTTGTTTCCTGACTTTTTAATGATTGCCATTCTAACTGGTGTGAGATGGTATCTCATTGTGGTTTTGATTTGCATTTCTCTGATGGCCAGTGATGATGAGCATTTTTTCATGTGTCTGTTGGCTGTATGAATGTCCTCTTTTGAGAAATGTCTATTCATATCCTTTGCCCACTTTTTGATGGGGTTGTTTGTTTTTTTCTTGTAAATTTGTTTGAGTTCTTTGTAGGTTCTGGATATTAGCCCTTTGTCAGATGAGTAGATTGCAAAAATTTTCTCCCATTCTGTAGGTTGCCTGCTCACTCTGATGGTAGTTTCTTTTGCTGTGCAGAAGCTCTTTAGTTTAATTAGATCCCATTTGTCAATTTTGGCTTTTGTTGCCATTGCTTTTGGTGTTTTAGACATGAAGTCCTTGCCCATGCCTATGTCCTGAATGGTATTACCTAGATTTTCCTCTAGGGTTTTTATGGTATTGGGTCTAACATTTAAGTCTCTAATCCATCTTGAATTAATTTTCGTATAAGGAGTAAGGAAAGGATCCAGTTTCAGCTTTCTACTTATGGCTAGCCAATTATCCCAGCACCACTTATTAAACAGGGAATCCTTTCCCCATTTCTTGTTTTTCTCAGGTTTATCAAAGATCAGATGGCTGTAGATGTGTGGTATTATTTCTGAGGACTCTGTTCTGTTCCATTGGTCTATATCTCTGTTTTGGTACCAGTACCATGCTGTTTTGGTTACTGTAGCCTT
>NC_037671.1:121141721-121142639 GCF_003255815.1 Theropithecus gelada | reverse complement strand
CAAAAGAACAAAGCTGGAGGCATCACGCTACCTGACTTCAAACTATACTACAAGGCTACAGTAACCAAAAGACCATGGTACTGGTACCAAAACAGAGATATAGACCAATGGAACAGAACAGAGTCCTCAGAAATAATACCACACATCTACAGCCATCTGATCTTTGACAAACCTGACAAAAACAAGAAATGGGGAAAGGATTCCCTATTTAATAAATGGTGCTGGGAAAATTGGCTAGCCATAAGTAGAAAGCTGAAACTGGATCCTTTCCTTACTCCTTATACGAAAATTAATTCAAGATGGATTAGAGACTTAAATGTTAGACCTAATACCATAAAAACCCTAGAAGAAAACCTAGGTAGTACCATTCAGGACATAGGCAAGGGCAAAGACTTCATGTCTAAAACACCAAAAGCAACGGCAGCAAAAGCCAAAATTGACAAATGGGATCTCATTAAACTAAAGAGCTTCTGCACAGCAAAAGAAACTACCATCAGAGTGAACAGGCAACCTACAGAATGGGAGAAAATTTTTGCAATCTACTCATCTGACAAAGAGCTAATATCCAGAACCTACAAAGAACTCAAACAAATTTACAAGAAAAAAACAAATAACCCCATCAAAAAGTGGGCAAAGGATATGAACAGACATTTCTCAAAAGAAGACATTCATACAGCCAACAGACACAAGAAAAAATGCTCATCATCACTGGCCATCAGAGAAATGCAAATCAAAACCACAATGAGATACCATCTCACACCAGTTAGAATGGCGATCATTAAAAAGTCAGGAAACAACAAGTGCTGGAGAGGATGTGGAGAAATAGGAACACTTTTACACTGTTGGTGGGATTGTAAACTAGTTCAACCATTATGGAAAACAGTATGGCGATTCCTCAAGGATCTAGAACTAGATGTA
>NC_037671.1:121119371-121141625 GCF_003255815.1 Theropithecus gelada | reverse complement strand
TGGAGAGGATGTGGAGAAATAGGAACACTTTTACACTGTTGGTGGGACTGTAAACTAGTTCAACCATTATGGAATACAGTATGGCGATTCCTCAAGGATCTAGAACTAGAAGTACCATATGACCCAGCCATCCCATTACTGGGTATATACCCAAAGGATTATAAATCATGCTGCTATAAAGACACATGCACACGTATGTTTATTGCGGCACTATTCACAATAGCAAAGACTTGGAATCAACCCAAATGTCCATCAGTGACAGACTGGATTAAGAAAATGTGGCACATATACACCATGGAATACTATGCAGCCATAAAAAAGGATGAGTTTGTGTCCTTTGTAGGGACATGGATGCAGCTGGAAACCATCATTCTTAGCAAACTATCACAAGAACAGAAAACCAAACACCGCATGTTCTCACTCATAGGTGGGAACTGAACAATGAGATCACTTGGACTCGGGAAGGGGAACATCACACACCGGGGCCTATCATGGGGAGGGGGGAGGGGGGAGGGATTGCATTGGGAGTTATACCTGATGTAAATGACGAGTTGATGGGTGCTGACGAGTTGATGGGTGCAGCACAGCAGCATGGCAAAAGTATACATATGTAACAAACCTGCACGTTATGCACATGTACCCTAGAACTTAAAGTATAATAGTAATTAAAAAAAAAAAAGTCAGCAGAACAATAAAAAAATAAAATAAAATTAAATTAAATTAAATTAAAAAAACAAAAAAAAAAAGAAAGAAAGAAAAGAAAAGTAAAACAAAATACACTTCCTCTAAAACTTTTCATTCGACTATTCAAGATAAAGTCTCAATCACGTTCTCCACTCTTTGTTTTGAAATCTGGACTCTCTGTCTTCAGTAAATTGACTTTAAGGGACTATTTTCCTTGGTTGACAAAGACCTGTACTTTTCTTATATCTCGTATTCAACCAAAAAGACCTAGAGGACATAGAATGGGCATGTTTTTCAGCCTAGGACATAATAGATGGCAACTAATGTTAAATGAATGGGTAAACCAACAAAGCAGAGACACCCTAGGATGCTCTGTTCACTCAAGCTGGCTAAAGAGAAAACAAAACTTATACCCAACATTCACGATGCTGGCTGAGCTCCCAAGAAACCACCAGGTAACTTAAGACAGCAATTCACTCGAAAAGAAAAAGGGTGACTTCTTTAGCAAAGGATGCCAGAACAACTGGTTTCCCATTTGCAATAAAATTAAGGTTAAAATTAAAATGCCTTCCTATCTCATGTCTTCTATGAAGTTAAATTCTAATGAGTTGAAGACTTCATTATACAAAGTAAAATTAAAATTTTGCAAGAAAATCTAGGATACTACAGATACAATCTAAAGGTTAGGGACATCTTACAAACCAAGAATGGAAATCTTGAAGAAATAAAAGAAAAAATTAGCATATTTGAATATTAAAATTTTATACATTGCCAGATTATGTAAATGAAATATACATATACACTATAAATCTGTAAATTATTGTAAGGTAAATGATAGATAAAGGGTTAATTTCTATTACATACAGAGAACTCTTACAAACTAACCAGAAAGAGGCAAAGGTTATAAAGAGACCATTCCCAGAAGAGCAAATCTCAATGTTAAAAAAGAAAAATAAGGAAAGATGGGAGGGAAGGAGAGAGGAAGGAAGAAAAAGCAAAAAAAGAAGAAAGTAAAGGAAAACAAGTAAGGAAAAGAAAAGAAGTTTGAATTCCTCAGTATTCAAGAAATTTCATATTCAACTCTGAGTTATGGCTTTATGCCTAGCGCACTGGCAAAAATTTAAAAGTGCCATAAATACCATTGCAGCTGGGCTGTGGGGAAAATGTACTCTCCAACAGTCTAGTAGAAACGTGGAATATGCAATCTCTTCTGAAGGCAATCTGGCAGCATTTAGTAAAATCGTTAAAAGTACATACACCCAGTTCTTGAACCGTTGAAGATTCATTCTATTTTTACCAAAATGTACAAAGATATTTACTGCAGCGTTGTTCATAGTGATGCAGAACCAAAAGCAAAACAAATTCCTATTACCAGGGGAATGGCTGAGTACTTTGCGAGTATATTCACTCCATGACATAATGCACATCTGTTGTAAGGAACTAACTTTAATTTGGAGCTATGCAAGATGACTCGAAGATATTTCTATGAGATATTGAGTGAGAAAATCAAGATGCAGAAAAATGTATATCATATGATAACATTTTTCTAAAACAATGACTCATCCTCCCTTAAAAAAAAGTTCCTTTTATATGTGTGTGTGTGTGTGTGTGTGTGTGTGAGAGAGAGAGAGAGAGAGAGAGAGAGAAATGAGCTTTGTAGGGTTATGGGATTATATGAATACAAAGGAAAACATGGAAAGATATGTGTTTTTTTTTTTAAATACAAGTTGTATTTGGAAATGGAGGGGCAGATGGAAGGGGAAGGGCAGAGAAGAAAAAAGTGTCCACAGTTGTCAACAGGAACCATGTGATCTCTTTTATGTAAATGTACATGTGTATCACTATATAAGAATGTTACAACTAAAAAAGCATCTGGCCTCACATATGTAGTAAGGAAGGTAAATCCTAACCTTTGCCTGCCTGAAACAGTGAGGAAGTCATGAATGAGAAGCGAATCTGAGCCAGAGGATAAATGAGATTTTGACAAGTAAAGTTGGCAGCAAGATGGAAAGAACTCCTGGCAAAGGAAATATCTTAAATCAAGGAAGGCATTTGGAAGGGCAGGTGTTTTATTCATTCAACAAATGTATTGAGAGCCAATGTTGTAGTCAAAATTTTCTAGATGGCCCACAAGATCTCCATCCCCACAGCAAACACACCCTGTGTAACACCCTCTCTTTGCATGTAGGTGGGACTTGCTGGTAGGATGGGATTTCACTCCTGTGATTAGATTAGATTATGTGGCAGAGATGAACTTTGCAGATGCAATTAAGGTCCCTAACCAGTTGACTCTGACTTCATCCAAAGGGGGATTATCTTAGTTGAGCCTGACCTAATTAAGTGAGCTCTTTAAAAGAGAATCTCAGGCTTTTGAAGGAAGAGATTTGAAGCCAGAGACATGCTCTCCCACTGTCCTTGAAGAAGCAAGCTGCTGCGAGTTCTATAGCTACAAGGAAATGAATTCTTTCAACGACACAGGAGCATGGGAGAGGAGCCAAGACTCAAATGAGACCCCAGCCCCAGCCAACACTCTGATTGCCACCTTTGAGACCTTGATCAGAGAGCCTGGCTAAGCTATGCCCAGACTTCTTATCCACAGAAACTGTGAGATCATAAAAGCACATTGCTTTAAGCTGCCAAGTTTATGGCAATTTATTATGTTGCAATGGAAAACTAATCCAGTCTGCTTTGCGGCTGCCCCCATTCAAGGCTGTAGAGAAACCACACTGGACAGTCCAGACCTGGCTTTAACCTTATGGGACTTGTGGTCTGGTTGGGAAGAAAATCTACATTCGAGTATTTAAATCAGTGGCTGGACACAGTGGCTCACACCTGTAATCCCAGTGCTTTGAGAAATCGAAGTAGGAAGAGAGTTTGAGGCCAGGAGTTCCAGGCTCATCTGGGCAACATAGCAAGATCCCTATCTCTACAAAAAAAAAATTTTTAAAATTACATATTAAAAATTTTTAGATTAAAAAAAAATAGTCATGTGTGTAGTTCTAACTACTCCGGAGGCTGAGGTGAGAGGATCCCTTATTTAAGGCCAGGAATTCAGGGTTGCAATAAGCTATGATCGCACCACTGTACTCCAGCCTGGGAAAGAGAGTGAGACCCTGTCTCTGAAAACAAAAGTTAAATCAATAAACGAGCTAGTTAAAAGAGGATTTTGAAAGAAATGAGCATGGCTTTGAGTCAGAGAGTAACTGGGGCGGAGGCTGCATTAGCATGGTTGGTGGTCAGTGAGGGCCTTTCTGAGATGACTTTATGCCAAAATCCCAAGACAGACAAGAAAGTGGCTGGTCACAGAGCCACAGGAAGAGCAATCGCAGCAGAGGGAACAGTATGTGCAAAGTCCTGGAGGCAAAAAGTGTGGTCCTATTTGACAGACCATGTGTAAGATCACTTCTCACTGAACAAACCTCTGATTGTTGGTTTAGACTAGCACCCTTGAATAATATCTACCATTTCACATATTAAGCTGGTTCTACAATGCATAAACATGTCTTCACAGTCACAATCATCTATACAGCTTTGGTCGTCTATGGGGAGCAATAAGGGGCTCTCCAGATGTAACCCACAGCTGGAATCTAGTGCCTAGTAACCCACAGTGTGGGTTTGGGGGGTGCAGGTAGGCACACACAACACTGGGATGTCTGTTTTATTTTCGTATACTTATATACTTACATATACTTTTTAATATATGTATGTATTTCTTTCTTTCTTTCTTTTTTTTTTTTTTTTGAGACGGAGTCTTGCTTTGTCACCCAAGCTGGAGCGCAGTGGCACAATCTTGGCTCAGTGCAACCTCCACCTCCTGGGTTCAAGCGATTCTCCTGCCTCGGCCTCCCGAGTAGCTGGCACTACAGCCACATGCCATCACGCCCGGTTAGTTTTTGTATTATTAGTAGGACAGGGTTTCGCGACGGCCTCAATCTCTTGACATAGTGATCTGCCCAACTCAGCCTCCCAAAGTGGTGGGATTACAGGCCTGAGTCACCATGCCTGGATGAATGTATGTTGTTTTAAGACACTAAATTTGTAGTAATTTGTAACAACAGCTATTGAAAGCTAACAAAGTCTGATTTAAAGTGGTCCTTGTTTTAGGAAGAAAACATTCAGATGAAGAAGGTCCAGGACTGCTCAGGCAGGTGAAAATACTGCATTTTGAAAAATAAACTTTTACATTTAAAAATGGTTAAGATGGAAACTTTCATGTTACGTGTATTATACCACAATTTAGTTTGTGTGTGTGAGCTTGTGTGTGACAGAGTCTTGCTCTGTCTTGCACTGGAGTGCAGTGGCATGATCATAGTTCACTGAAACCTCAACACCCTGGGCTCAAGGCTTCCTCCCCACTCAAAGTGAGAGAGTTGGGGTTAGGGTAGTCTGAGCCTCCTGCTGGCCATCCTCTGGCTGCTGTTCCCTATGCCCTGGCAGAAGGCTCAGTAGTATTCACACTCCTGACTTTACCAGCCCCTGCGGTAGATTGGTCCAAAGGCTGAGTGGGTCTTGGCTGTGAGTGCAACCGGGGTGAGTCATTCTGCCAGGCTTGGAAACTGTGCTCTTCAGGAAACTCTTCTCATCATCCACCACAATCCTGTCCCAGATAAGAGGAGCAGTGAGTGCTGCACCCAGGCTCCCTGCCTTCCCAGAGCTCCCAACAGCACACTAGCTCCTCCCTCGATGCTGTGGGGTCTGGGTGCTCTGGGTGCTCTCACCATTGCCTCCCCATTTCACTGCCCTCTCAGCATTGTCCCAGCCCCTTCAGGGTCACTGCCTGACCAGGTAGGGGTTGGGTGAAGAGGCAGAGGTCAGGGTAAGACCCCTGGTCTAGCTTGACTCTAGGTTTCTCTCTGAAACATGACTGCTGCATTCCACATCCTGTTCCTCGGGCAACCTCAGTTAAGACGATGTGTAGGGAAGTGTAGAATCTGGGCTGATGATGACCAATTCCTGCCACCATGGCTTTTCAACTACACTGATTTTTCCTAAAATGGATAAACAGACTAGCAATAAGTTATGGAAACACTGTTTTCCTTACTAATAGTACAGATGTGTGTATGTATCAATGCTGGTTTTTATAACAAAGATAAGCCCATAGGCACTCTGCTGCATGCAGATTCTATCCCAAAATAACACACTTTGAAGATCTTCCAAGACCAGCACATACAGATTCTTTTCCTTTTTATCTCTGCATGATAGTGCATAGAATGACTGCATCACAACAAATGTAACCAGTGTCTATGTATCCATCTTCCCAGCAGTTCCTGCACAGATGTCGCTGAAGAGAAGTGCCGGGGAAGGGCAGAGAAGACGCGATCTGTCCTTTAACATAAGGCTGATTCTCTTGAACTGTGTGACCAGCGGAAGCAGGTGTGTGTGAACTGGACACAGGTTGAAGAATCTGCCCCTGTTGAGGCAGATGGGCCTGATTATTGTCCCCCAAGGTCCTAAAACTTGTAAGGACTTGGATAATGAGGAGGCTTGGACTGAAATGTGAGTCCTGTTGGAGACTCCCTCTCTACCCCCCACCTTGGTGCCTCTCAAATACCCAATGGAATTCCAACTTGAAGGATTGCATCCTGCTGGAGCTGAACTTGCCTGCCAAAAATGTGTCCGACCTGCATTCCTGGCTCCCTGGTTCAGAGACTACCTTTCTCAAGGGCTCTGTGCCTGCGCTGGGAAGGAAACAACGATGAGAAGGAAACAAATGTATATAAATTGCTGTCAATAAATGACACCCAACCCTTCCAGCTCAAAAAAAAAAAAGAGAATGAAATAAACTTTTTCAATTCATGTGAAATACTTTCTTAAATGGCGATTAAATTGCTAGGTCATACATATTTATTGCTTGGTCCTAATTACTTAATAAATACATTCTTGGGTATTTCTTTTGTTTTAGGGTTGTCTTGAAAATGTTACAGAGGCACCTTCTGGATTTTCCCTGGACCACTGCAGGCCATATTTGTGGGCTCTGCCTCCTGCGGGAATGCTCACCTTCTTGAAGCCAGGACTCACACGTCAAATTTTTTGGAGACCTTCCTGTTCAGGCTACTGAGGACCTGGGGGTTCCCCTCCCGGTCTTCCTCCCCACAACCTTGTTCCCTGCCCCCTGAATCATCTGTCACCTTCCTACACCCGATGCAATGCACCTGCTCATTACGTTCACCTGCTGTCCCCACTGGAGCAGGGATTTTGTCTGGTTTCCTCAAGGAAGCATCCATAGCACAGTCCACTGTTGCTGCTGAGGCTGTACTAACCCTGTGAGTGAATAAATGAGAGGCAGTGATTGGGGCAGGGGCCTCTTGTCCATTCATTCACTATGCTTTAGATGGTAACTTAGGACATGGTGGGACCAGTATTTTCTGGGCACAATAAATCAGTATACATTGTGAAGTCAAGAAGTAGAAAGAAATGTGAGGTGGAAGAATATGAATTTTCAACAAGTAATTGGGAAGAGTGAGACAAAAACCAATCAAGAAAGGGGCAAGATTGGCTTGGTTTTAGCCAACATGGTGGAGAAATGCAGCTGTCTGCAATGGAGACTGAGCGCTGTTAGACTGGTCTGCAATGCCGAGACCACCCCCACAGCCTGCCCTGCATCCTCCTCTCTCTTGAGGCTGAATGTAGTTCTTGTGCCTTCAGTGCCAAGGAAGCCACAGTCCCAGGCCAGAGGAAGGGCTGAGGTGGACAGTGAAAAAGAAGGTAGTAGGTACAGAAAGAGACCCCTGGAAGCAATGAGACCCTGAGGATAAACAAAAAATGTCACTTGAAAATAGGACAAAAAAAGAAGGGTATAAATAACAAGGTGGCAATTATCCATAATTCCATACACAGTGTTTAATGTTAGGGTTTTGGTACAATCATATGTGATCTGTATAAGATTATGATCATGTACCCTACACTTATTTTAAATGACTATTCTTTTTAAGAGCCGAGTTAGAGTTGATAGTGCAGAGTTCTCTCTCATCCTGTCAGTTAAACCCATTTTTTGTTTTTGCCTTGTGTCATTTTATTTTCTTTATTCACTTTTAATTTCAACTCTTTTTACAGATTAAAGAGTACACGTGTAGGTTTGTTACATGGGTCAATTGTGGGAGGCTGCAGCTTGGGGTCCCAACGATCCCATCACCCAGACAGTAAGCTTGGTACCCAGTGGGTGGTGCTTCAGCCCACGTGCCCCACCTTCCTCCCCTGTCTAGTGATCTCCAGTGTCTGTGGTTCCCATCTTTACATTCATGTATATTTAACGTTTAGCCCCCCACTTATAAACGAGAACCTGCAGTATGCAGTTGCCTGTTCTTCTGTTAGGTCACCTAGGATAATGGCCTCCAGCTCCATCTGTGTTGCTGAAAAGGACATGATTTTGTTATCTTTCGTGGCTGCATAGATTTCCATGGTGCACTCAGTCCACTGCTGCTGGGCACTTAGATTGATTCTGTGTCCTTGCTCATGAGAATAGCACTGCAATGAACATATGAGTCTATTTGATTGAATAAATTATTTTCCTTTAGATATATCCCCAGCAGTAGGATTGCTGGGTTGAATGGTAGTTCTATTTTATCTTCTTTGAGAAATCTCCAAACTGCTTTCCGTAGTGGCTGGACTAGTTTGCTTTCACAGCAACAGTGTCTAAGTGTTCGCTTTTCTCCTCAGCTTCACCAACATCTGTGGTTTTTCGACTTTTTAAGAATTGCCGTTTGACTGGTATAAGATGGTACCTCACTATGGCTTTGATCTGCATTTCTCTGATGATGATTCATATTGAGCATTTTTTCATGTTTGTTGGCCACTTGCAGGTCTTCTTTTGAAAAGCATCTGTTCATGTTCTTTGCTTACTTTTTAAGTGGGTTTTTTGTTCTTGCTTGTTGAGTTGTTTAAGCTCCTTATAGATTCTGCATATTAGACATTTGTCAGTTGCATAGTGTGCAGATATTTCTCCTGTTCTATAGGCTGTTTACTGTGTTGCTAGTTTCTTTTGCTGTGCAGAAGTTCTTTAGTTTAATGAGATCCCATTTGTCAATTTTTGGTTTTGGTTGCAATTGCTTTTGGTGTCTTCATCATGAAATCTCTGCCAGGTCCTAGGTCCAGAGTGGTATTTCCTAGGTCATCTTCCAGGATTTTTATAGTTTTAAGACTTACATTTAAATCTTTAATCCATGTTGAGATATTTTACATATATGGTGAAAGATGGGGTTCAGTTTCATTCCTCTGCACACGGTTAGCCAGTTATCCTAGCACCATTGGTTGAATAGGGAGTCTTTCCCCATTGCTTATTTTTGTTGATTTTGTTGAAGGTTACATGGCTGGAGGTGTGAAGGTTTCTTTCTGAGTTCTCGATTCTGTTCCACTGACCTAAGTGTCTATTTTTGTACCAGTACCATTCTGTTTTGATCACCATAGCCTTATATTATAGTTTGAAGTTAGGCAATGTGATGTCTCTGGCTTTGTTCTTTTTGCTTATGATTGTTTTGGCTATTTGGGCTCTTTTTAAATTCCAAATCGCTTTTAGATTACATTCTTCTAATTCTGTGAAAAATGGCATTGATATTGATAAGGATAATGTTTCAGCTATAAATTGCTTTTGGAAGTATGGCCATTTTAACTATATTGATTCTTCCAACCCATTAGCATGAAATATTTTTCCATGTATTTGTATTGTCTCTGATTTTTTCAGTCATGTTTTGTAGATTCTCTTTTTCCATACAAAATCTAGCAGAATCACTCATTTATTACTCCCTATCATGGAGGAAAAATGAAATAACATTAATTCTCTACTGGATAATACAACAAAATTCCAAACTCAGTAGGTTTTTGGGACATAGAACTCTTTATTTAAATATCAGTACAGGGTAATAAATTACTATAGGAAACAATCATTAACATAATTTTTATTAGATATTTAAATAATTATCTTTCAGGACATGAAAGGAATCCTGGAGGCCTGAAGTCTAACATGATTGTTTTATTGACAATATCATTTGGAAGAACAGTGTCACCATTCAAAGAAGTAACTGATTTTCCAAACAAAAGCAGAAGAAAGAAAATGTTGACATATCTTGTTTAGTCAGCCAGAACTTTAAGTGCAAAAATTCCATCAGGTAGCACCAAGAGAAAATAGCATAAGATGTTAGGAATAACCAGTGGTAAAATTGTTGACAAAAGGCATCAAGGCAGTGAAAAAGCTATTGGGTCCATGGTGTTATCATGATCTGCTGGAGGCCTCTGGACATACACAGTAGGTGGTGGGCAGGTGGCCAGCCAGAAGGGCGACTTTGATCGAGACCGTGCTCACAGGGGCTTTTTGGTGTCATCTTCAGCCTTCAGAAAGGATACAAATGTTGGTTTAAATGGTGAAGGAGAACCCAGATCACTTTTCCACGTCTGAAAACCCAGTGACACCTGCAGTCTTGAGGCTGGTGAATCCACAAGGAGAGGAGTAAAAGCAAGTGCAGTGAGGAAGAGGAGTCAGGAGTGAGAAGGGAGAGGAGGATAGGAGAGCACAGGCACCCCAAGGAGGAGCCCTCTATGAGGGGGTCCTGTTCACATTCACTCAAACACACACACACACACACACACACACACACACACACACACACACACAGGGCTGATTAGATCTGAACTCAGGACAGCAACCTTTGTTTTTTTCCCACTTACTTGTTCGCTTCAGCATGTTTTCCCAGTGTATCAAGAATTCCTCAGGCCAAGTTTCAGTCTCCCAGTGAAATCTTCTGGAAGAACCTGGTCACATCCCCGTTCTTCTCCCACTTCTCTTTCATCTTCTTGGCTCCAGGATGAAGCACTGTCCACTTTCTGTTGTTTGGGTCAAAGAGGAGGAACCTCTGTCCATTGAAGAGGAACTGCCAAGATCCTCTGCCGTGTCCATGGGCTTCGTGCTCACAAGACATCCTGGCCCTCAGAATGAGGGGCTCTGCCCCATTGGAAAGAGATCAGCTCTGATCTTGAGAAATTCTAAGTCCCACCCTGCTTCCTTTCCTGTCTGCTGCCCTTGCTCTTTGACCTCTTGAGTGATATAAACCTGATTTGTTTATTTTTAATTAATTAATTTATTTTTTAACTAGGCAAAGAACATTATTAACCTTTGTTTCAAACTTTATTCCCAGGCTTCTTCGGCTTAATTAGCTGCAAAGAATAAATTGTGTATACGCAAAAACTGAAAGGAGCTCAGTGTCCAAGGGGCTTGGGCTTAAAAGTATTGGTGACCTAGATTTTATCATATCCATAAACAAACATTTCTTAAAAAGCAGTCATAATAGAAAATAGCAGTTCCTAGTAACTTCTTCAAGTTTTATCTTCAGAAGTTGGCTCAATTCATTTTGCCTCATGCTTGGAAGCCTCATCAAAATTCTCCACAAGATCAGTAACTTCATCATCATCATCCTCTCCAGTTGCAAGTGGTGCTGGTCTATCCACAGACTGTTTGGGCAGAGCTTCAGCCAGTCTCCTTAAACTAGTCAGACAGTCTGCACCAAGCTGGATGAAGATGCTGGGTAGCATTGCTGTCAGCTGCTTTGTCTTAGCATGGCCTGTAATGGTGAAAGGTTTCCCTGCCAGAGATGTCTGAACTTCAGGGTTGCTAAAGTGGATCACTCTTCCTTGGTTTGTAAACACATTCACCTCTTCAATACCAGAGATATTGTTTACCCCTAACTTCTTTAAGGAGAACTGAAAGTTTTTATCTTCTGTTGTGGCTGTTCTATGAACCACCTTCTTTTTTCTGCAAGCTGGTCCTTTCCCACCAATGTACACTTGTGCCTGCAGTTTGGCAGGTTTTTCCTGGTTCATGATTGTTTCTTTCACCTTGTCGGAGTGGATAAAGGGCCGTGCAGGGGACTAGGGTTGGTGTTCAGGTGGTCTCGGGTGGACCAGCTGAGATTAGGCACACACATGCAAGGACGCCAACCTGATTTATTTTTTGCATGAACCCATTAAAGCCTTCTACGCTACTATAGTGTCTGCTCCCTCCTGTCCTGGGCCATTTTAAACTTACCGCTGGGTATTCAATTCTCCACTTGAATGTCAGCCAATTGCTCTTTGAGGAAATCTACCACGTCTCTTAGGGTTTCAGTTTGTTCTTCCCAGGCTTTTGTGACATTGACCTTCCTCCCCAGAGAAGCAAAGGCTTTGGCCTTGTGGTTAAAACAGTCATAGTGAAGAAAAGGCCTTTCATCCACCTGGTCTTGAACTTCACACCACTGTGGTTCAGGTCTGAACTTAGGAGTGATGATGAAGTCATAGCGAAGATAGTGTGTGTGTGCGGAAGATAAACACAGGAGAGGGCTGGTGTGGGGGGAAGTGGAACCTAAGACCCCTCCTCTTCCTTATGGTGACTGCAAGTAAATATCTCTGAGGGGCTGGGCTGGCAGAGTAAGATGTGCCCCAGCCAGGACTGTCATGTCAACTAGTTAAAGACTAGAATGTCTCCCTTTCTTGAGTACAAGGCAAGGAAGGTCCCTGCAGCCATGAAACCATGCATCCTCCCAAGACATATCCCACCTGGGCTCTGCCCACATGGGTCAGCACATGACCTTGTCATGAAGGTGCCAGGCCTGCTGTGGTAGGAAAAGGCCTGGATGAGGAGGATCTTTGGCAGCAGCCCCTGTGGACTGCGGGAGGTGGGAGAGGGTGTGGGAGCTGCCCTAGGATGCTCCAGCTCAGTGAGTGGGATGAGGACAGAATCCAATTTGAATCAAAAAGAGATTATTGTCATAGTCCCAGGATTTAAACGTTAGCAAAGCCCCTGGTGATGATGCCCATCTGCTATGAGATGCATTCCTGAAACCTTGGAAAAGGGATGGTTCACAGGGCGAGAAGTAGAAAATCTAGAACTTCTAAGGCACGGTGTAGAGGAAGGGATCACAGGCTCAGAGAAGTGCCCATGCTAGAGGGGTCTGAGTGTGAAAATCCAGAACAATGTCCATCCTCTGTGCTCCTGGGAAGCCTGGAGGACTCCTGTTTACCCAGCATATAAAGCAGGCCCTGAGAGAAGGCAGCAGACTGTCAAGAAACACAGGGATGCCTGTCGCTGAAAGCCAGGGTAGGAAATGCTGTTCCCTAAGTGGCTCCCAGGAGTAATGATCTGAAACAACCGATCCCAGGTGGAGGCTGTCACCTGTCAGGAGGAGGGAAAGTGCAATGACAAAAATGATTAGAGAAGTCACAATGCCAGCTGGAGTCCTAAGCCACAGAGAGCTACGCTCATGGCTCATAGAACAAGGGGGACCAAGAGGCAAAACAGATGGAGACTCACCCGGATCCTGCTGGACTTTAACCACAATAAATAAAGACAAAACAGAGAGATGGATGATTGGGAAGAGGAAAGTGGACATTTCATAAAAAATTGCATTACTTTGCCGAGTTTCCAGCACTAAGCCACTTCTCAGACAGACCCAGGATCCATTACTAGAAGCAGAGTCCACATTCCAATGAGGAAAGACCCTTCAACCTCACAACAAGTGCAAAGCTTCTTTTCCGACTTCCCCACATACACGCATGGCCCGCAGAGCTTGCTGTGAGGGGCTGTATTGTGAATATAAGGGGCTTGCTGGCAACATAGTCCCTGTTGTCACTGATCAACTCTCCCCCTGTATCTTGATAGTAGCCACAGACAATCCATGCGTGATGAGTGTGGCTGGACCTGTCACTAGGGCCCTAGGACTTAGTACACGTTAGATCCTAGAAGCATCTGTGGTTGAAAAAAGTTTTGTGTAGAGTCCGTAGCAATTTCTAACTGGAGAATCAACAAGGTCCCCTAATGCCCAGAAGCAAGCCCATGCTACTGGCACCAGGAAATAAATCACACCCTTCAAAAGTGGTTCCTGTATCGTCCTAGGCCCTGGCAGAGATGAGGCCTCCAGCCATGGGAGGGCAGTGACCACACGGCCTCAGAGCTGCCCACCATGGGATGGGCTCCTCACCCTATATGTCACTAGGAAGATAGACCCAGCAATGAGAAGATGCAGGTGGTTCTCCTGGGATGGGCAGGAGTAGGGCCACAGGGAATCAAGAAGCTGCACAAGAAGTTGGCCCCAATCCCCAGGACACCACATGACTGCACCCTCTCACCCTCAGTTCACACCTGAGGCTTCAGGGAGGGTCCCTGATGGCTCAGGTGAACCATAGATGCCACTCAGCAGCAAAGGAGGGGAGAGTAGACCCCAAACCATGGAACCCTGGCTCCCATCACATCCACACCACCCAGAAGTCACAGACAGAGCAGGAACTGGCTCTGACTTTAGGAGTTGCACCTGAGACCCCATCTGGAGATGCCACCCTAGGGGATGGTCCATCAACTGTTGTGTCACTGTGTGTATCCTCATCTGGGGTCAGTAACCTAGGCCAGTATCCAACTCTGTTCCCTCTTTTATTTTCAGGTTGTCCTGGCCGGCTGTTGCTCTACAAAGGGACAGGACTTGACACACAGACAGATAATCCATGCCTTGAAAAGACCAAAGTGCCTCCTGCCTTCCTTTCTAGAAAGTGTTTGCCACCTCCAGCCTACCATTCTATATGATGCTGGCTCCTGAATAGGAAGAATAGGAGGTCTTGGTCCAAGGGTAGAAGTGGGTGCCTCTACTCACCTGCATTCCCAGGGTCGTCCTGGGGAGAATGGTACTTCCCATCCCCCCTGCACAGGTTCTGGGGTGTGTGGGTGTGTACTTAGCAAGGAGGAGAAGGTGTCGGTTGTTGTGGGAGGTGGTGAGAGCCTCCTCATGGATGGGGAGGTGAGGGAGGCCTGTGGGGTGAGAGGGCTGGACTGAGATTGAAGGTAAAATGATGTGACCTGTTTGGTGGCAGTGGGTAGTGATGAAAGGTGACAATGTGCTAGCAGCCCTCACTCTCAGCGCCTCCTCGGTCTCGGCCTCCACTCTGTCGGTGCTTGAGGAGCCCTTCAGCCCGCCACGGCACCATGGGAGCCCCTCTCTGGGCTAGCTGAGGCCGGAGCTGCCTCCCTCTGCTTGCAGGGAGGTGTGGAGGGAGAGGCCGGGGCAGAGACTGGAGCTGCGAGCGGCGCTGGCAGGCCAGTGCGAGTTCTGGCAGGCACAGTCACCGGCTCAGTGGGCCCTGCACCGGGAGCGGCTGGCAGGCGCCACAGGCCCAGGGTAGTGAGGGGCTTGGCACCCAGGCCAGCAGCTGTGGAGGTTGCACCGGGTCCCCCAGCAGTGCTGGCCCGCCAGCGCTGCACTCAAATTCTTGCCGGGCCTTGGGACCTGCAGCCCTTCATGTCTGAGCTCCCCCACTGCAGTGGGCTCCCGGAGGCCCCAGCCTCCCGGATGGGCGCCACCCCCTATTCAGTTGCCACCGATCCCATCCACAGCCCAAGGGCTGAGGAGTGCAGGCGCCACTGGGGACTGGTGGGCAGCTCCGCCTGCAGCCCAGGTGAAGGATCCACTAGGTGAAGCCAGCTGGGCTCCTGAGCTGGATGGGGACTTGGAGAACTTTTATATCTAGCCAGAGGATTGTATGTGCACCAATCAGCACTCTGTATCTAGCTAATCTGGTGGAGACTTGGAGAACTTTTATGTCTAGCTAGAGGATCCTAAATACACCAATCAGCACTCTGTGTCTAGCTCAGGGTTTGTAAATACACCAATCAGTACTCTGTGTCTAGCTCAAGGTTTGTAAATACACCAGTTGGTACTCTGTACCTAGCTAACTCTGTGTCTAGCTAACCTAGTGGGGACTTGGAGAACTTTTCCCTCTAGCACTCTGTGTCTAGCTCAAGGATTGTAAAGGTACCAATCAACACTCTGTCAAAACGCACCAATCAGCTCTCTGTAAAATAGACCAATCAGCTCTCTGTAAAATGGACCAATCAGCAGGATGTGGGAGGGGTCAGATAAAGGAATAAAAGCAGGCTGCCCTGGCCAGCCAGGGGTAACCCTCTTGGGTCCCCTTCCACACTGTGGAAGCTTTGTTCTTTCCTTCTTTTCAGTAAATCTTGCTGCTACTCACTCTTTGGGTCCATGCTGCCTTTATGAGCTGTAACACTTACCACAAAGGTCTGCAGCTTCACTCCTGAAGCCACCAAGATCACGAACCCACTGGGAAGAACGAACAACTCCAGATGTGCTGCCTTTAAGAGCTGTAACACCCCCCAGGAAAGTCTGCAGCTTCACTCCTGACAGCGAGACCACAAACCCACCAGAAGGAAGAAACTCTAGACACATCTGAACGTCTGAAGGAACAAACCCTGGACACATCATCTTTAAGAACTGTAACACTCACCGCAAGGGTCCGCGGCTTCATTCTTGAAGTCAGTGAGACCAAGAACCCACCAATTCTGGACACAGTGAGGGGATTGGGAGGGAAGTGTCTGCTGAGCCCCTGGTTGCAGGCAAGTGCAGCAAAGTGTAGGGTGAAGTTTAAGGGCAGGGAGCCCTGGGGGTGCTGGAGGGTTTGTGTGGTGGAAAGTCAGTGAGAAGAGAGCATCTGTGTTTGTCTGGGATGTGTGTGCTCCTGTTTCTGTGAGATCCCCTCCCTCACCCCTGGTCACGCCTGTGTCCCGGTAGTTCAGGCTCCTTCTGCCCTAGGGCACAGTGGAGGTGCCAGCCTCACCTGAGTCCGGCCGTGCCCTCTGGCCCCTTCCAAAACTCTTGTCCCTCCCATCCTCCTGTTATTATAGGAGATAAGAAAGAAATTATTTAGGTAGACAGGGTAAAGAGAGTCCCCAGCAAAAAACTTTCCTTCTAACAAAAAGCAGCTCAGAAACTGCTCCCTTTTTAACCTCAAGCAGTTCAAAGAAATCACTTGTCTTCTAACAAAGAGAAGCCTAAAAGATCAGGCTGTAAAACGCAGATAAGCAACTTGGGCACAGAAGGAGGAACTACCTGGATAATGATCGAACTTCACATACATAGGATGGGCCCCTGCAAAAACAGTGGGGCTCAGTGAGCATATTCCTGTCCATTTCCCTTCTTCCTTTGTTTTTTTGTTTTGTTTTGTTTTTTGGTTTTTTGTTTTTGAGGGAGTTTTGCTCTTGTCGCCCAGGCTGGAGTGCAATGGTGTGATCTTGGCTCATCCCACAACCTCTGTCTCCCAGGTTCAAGTGATTTTCCTGCCTCAGCTTCCCAAGTAGCTGGGATTACAAGCGCCCATGACCACGTCCAGCTAATGTTTGTATTTTTAGTAGAGACAGGGTTTGCCATGTTGGCCAGGCTGATCTTGAACTCCTAACTTCAGCTGATCCACCCGCCTCAGCTTCCCAAAGTGCTGGGATTACAAATGTGAACCATGGCACCTGGCCCCTGTCCATTTCTTTAGGCACACTGAGATAGGGAAGCCGGAAGCGTGCACAGTGTAGGGATGCCTGCAGCTGCAAGAAGGTGCCTGGGAACAGGCACAGAAACTCACCAACCCCTTTTATCACAGGCAGGTAAGTAGTGCAGAGCAGCACAAACTAAGAGCCAGCCTGCATGATCAAAGAATGGGGTGGGGGCTGCTAGAGACTCTACCTTATGCAGATGGCATACCTGGTCCTAACCGGCTCTTCGGGCCCTATGGGTCTCTCTGTGACAGAGAGCTGTTCTTAGGCTGTGCACGGTGGCTTACACCTGTAATCCCAGCACTTTGGGAGGCCAAAGTGGTTGGATCACCTGAGGTCTGGAGTTTCAGACAAGCCTGACCAACATGAAGAAACCCCGTCTCTACAAAGAATACAAAAATTAGCTGGGCATGGTGGTGCGTGCCTGTAAACTCAGCTACTCTGGAGGCTGAGGCAGGAGAATCACTTGAACCCAGGAGGTGGAGGCTGCGGTGAGCTGAGATTGTGCTGCTGCACTCCAGCATGGGCAGCAAGAATGAAACTCGGGGGGCATGCCCAAGATGGCTGAATAGGAACAGCTCCAGCCTCCAGCTCCCAGCGTGAGTGACACAGAAGACAGGTGATTTCTGCATTTTCAACTGAGGTACCGGGTTCATCTCACTGGGTCATGTCGGACAGTTGGCGCTGGTCTGCAGGTGCAGCCCGACCAGCAAGAGCTGAAGCAGGGCAACACATCACCTCACCTGGGAAGCACAAGGGGTGAGGGAATTCCTTTTCCTAGCCAAAGGAAATTGAGACACACAACACCTGGAAAATCGGGTAACTCCCACCCTAATATTGCACTTTACCAAGGGTCTTAGCAAATGGCACACCAGGAGATTATATCCCACACTTGACCCAGAGGGTCCCACGCCCATGGAGCCTCCCTCATTGCTGGCACAGCAGTCTGAGATCTAACTGAAAGGCGGCAGTGAGGCTGGGGGAGGGGCGCCTGCCATTGCTGAGGCTTAAGAAGGTAAACAAAGCCGCTGGGAAGCTCGAATTGGGTGGAGCCCACCACAGCTCAAGGAGGCCAGCCTGCCTCTGTAGACTCCTCCTCTGGGGACAGGTCATAGCTAAACAAAAAGCAGCAGAAACCTCGGCAGAGGTAAATGCCCCCATCTGACAGCTGTGAAGAGAGCGGTGGATCTCCCAGCACGGAGGTTGAGATCTGAGAACAGACAGACTGCCTGCTCAAGTGGGTCCCTGACCCCTGAGTAGCCTAACTGGGAGACATCCCCCACTAGGTGCAGACCGACACCTCACACCTCATACGGCAGGGTACACCCCTGAGACGACGCTTCCAGAGCAAGAATCAGACAGCAACACTTGCTGTTCAGCAATATTCTATCTTCTGCAGCCTCTGCTGCTGATACCCAGGCAAACAGGGTCTGGAGTGGACCTCAAGCAAACTCCAACAGACCTACAGCTGAGGGTCCTGACTGTTAGAAGGAAAACTAACAAACAGAAAGGACACCCACACCAAAACCCCATCAGTACATCACCATCATCAAAGACCAAAGGCAGATAAAACCACAAAGATGGGGAAAAAGCAGTGCAGAAAAGCTGGAAATTCAAAAAATCAGAGTGCATCTACCCCTCCAAAGGAACACAGCTCATTGCTAGCAATGGAACAACACTGGATGGAGAATGACTTTGACAAGTTGAGAGAAGAAGGCTTCAGTCAATCAGACTTCTCAGAGCTAAAGGAGGAACTACGTAACCAGTGCAAAGAAACTAAAAACCTTGAAAAAAGATTTGACAAATGGCTAACTAGAATAACCAATGTAGAGAAGTCCATAAAAGAACTGATAGAGATGAACACCATAACAAAAGAACTACGTGACAAATGCACAAGCTTCAGTAACCGACTCGATCAACTGGAAGAAAGAGCATCAGTGACTGAAGATCAAATGAATGAAATGAAGCGAGAAGTGTAGAGAAAAAAGAGTAAAAAGAAATGAACAAAGCCTCCAAGAAATATGGGATTATGTGAAAAGACCAAATCTACGTCTGATTGGTGTGCCTGAAAGTGATGGGGAAAATGGAACCAAGTTGGAACACACTCTGCAGGATATCATCCAGGAGAACTTCCCCAACCTCGTAAGGCAGGCCAACATTCAAATTCAGGAAATACAGAGAACGCCACAAAGATACTCCTCGAGAAGAGCAACTCCAAGACACATAATTGTCAGATTCACCAAAGTTGAAATGAAGGAAAAAATGTTAAGGAAAGCCAGAGAGAAAGGTCGGGTCACACACAAAGGGAAGCCCATCAGACTAACAGCAGATCTCTCGGCAGAAGCTCTACAAGCCAGAAGATAGTGGGGGCCAATATTCAACATTCTTAAAGAAAAGAATTTTAAACCCAGAATTTCATATCCAGCCAAACTAAGTTTCATAAGTGAAGGAGAAATAAAATCCTTTACAGACAAGCAAATACTTAGAGATTTTGTCACCACCAGGCCTGCCCTACAAGAGATCCTGAAGGAAGCACTAAACATGGAAAGGAACAACAGGTACCAGCCATTGCAAAAACATGTCAAAATGTAAAGTCCATCGATGCTAGGAAGAAACTGCATCAACTAGCAAGCAAAATAACCAGCTAATATCATAATGACAGGATCAAGTTCACACATAACAATATAAACCTTAAATGTAAATGGCCTAAATGGTCCAATTAAAAGACACAGACTGACAAATTGGATAAAGAGTCAAGAACCATCAGTTTGCTGTATTCAGAAGACCCATCTCACACGCAGAGACACACATAGGCTCAAAATAAAGGGATGGAGGAAGATCTACCAAGCAAATGGAAAACAAAAAAAGCAGGGTTGCAATCCTAGTCTCTGATAAAACAGATTTTAAACCATCAAAGATCGAAAGAGACAAAGAAGGCCATTACATAATGGTAAAGGGATCAATTCATCACGAAGAGCTAACTATCCTAAATATATATGCACCCAATACAGGAGCACCCAGATTCATAAAGCAAGTCCTTAGAGACTTACAAAGAGACTTAGACTCCCATACAATAATAATGGGAGACTTTAACACCCCACTGTCAACATTAGACAGATCAACGAGACAGAAAGGCAACAAGGATATCCAGGAATTGAACTCAACTCTGCACCAAGCAAACCTAATAGACATCTACAGAACTCTCTACCCCAAATCAACAGAATAGACATTCTTCTCAGCACCACATCACGCTTATTCCAAAATTAACCACATAGTTGGAAGTAAAGCACTCCTCAGCAAATGTAAAAGAACAGATATTATAACAAACTGTCTCTCAGACCACAGTGCAATCAAACTGGAACTCAGAACTAAGAAACTCAATCAAAACCGCTCAACTACATGGAAACTGAACAACCTGCTCCTGAATGACTACTGGGTACATAACGAAATGAAGGCAGAAATAAAGATGTTCTTTAAAACCACTGAGAACAAAGATACAACATACCAGAATCTCTGGGACACATTTAAAGCAGTGTGTAGAGGGAAATTTATAGCACTAAATGCCCACAAGAGAAAGCAGGAAAGATCTAAAATTGAAACCCTAGCATCACAATTAAAAGAACTAGAGAAGCAAGAGCAAACACATTCAAAAGCTAGCAGAAGGCAAGAAATAACTAAAATCAGAGCAGAACTGAAGGAGATAGAGACACAAAACCCCTCCAAAAAAATTAATGAATCCAGGAGCTGGTTTTTGGAAAAGATCAACAAAATTTATATACCACTAGCAAGACTAATAAAGAAGAAAAGAGAGAAGAATCAAACAGATGCAATAAAAAATGATAAAGGGGATATCACCACCAACCCCACAGAAATACAAACTACCATCAGAGAATAATATAAACACCTCTACGCAAATAAACTAGAAAATCTAGAAGATGGATAATTTCCTGGACACTTACACTCTCCCAAGACTAAACCAGGAAGAAGTTGAATCCCTGAATAGACCAATAGCAGGCTCTGAAATTGAGGCAATAATTAATAGCCTACCAACCAAAAAAAGTCTGGGACCAGATGGATTCACAGCCGAATTCTACCAGAGGCACAAGGAGGAGTTGGTACCATTCCTTCTGAAACTATTCCAATCAATAGAAAAAGAGAGAATCCTCCCTACCTCATTTTACGAGGCCAACATCATCCCAATATCAAAGCCTGACAGAGATACAACAAAAAAAAGAGAATTTTCGACCAATATCCCTGATGAACATCGATATAAAAATCCTCACTAAAATACTGGCAAACCAAATCCAGCAGCACATCAAAAAGCTTATCCACCATGATCAAGTGGGCTTCATCCCTGGGATGCAAGGCTGGTTCAACATACGCAAATCAATAAATGTAATCCAGCATATAAACAGAACCAAAGACCAAAACCACATAATTATCTCAATAGATGCAGAAAAGACCTTTGACAAAACTCACCAACCCTTCATGCTAAAAACTCTCAATAAATTCGGTATTGATGGAACGTATCTCAAAATAATAAGAGCTATTTATGACAAACCCACAGCCAATATCATACTGAATGGGCAAAAACTGGAAGCATTCCCTTTGAAAACTGGCACAAGACAGGGATGCCCTCTCTCACCACTCCTATTCAACATAGTGTTGGAAGTTCTGGCTAGGGCAATCAGGCAAGAGAAAGAAATCAAGGGTATTCAGTTAGGAAAAGAAGAAGTCAAATTGTACCTGTTTGCAGATGACATGATTGTATATTTAGAAAACCCCATTGTCTCAGCCCAAAATCTCCTTAAGCTGTTAGCAACTTCAGCAAAGTCTCAGGATACAAAATCAATGTGCAAAAATCACAAGCGTTCTTATACACCAGTAACAGACAAACAGAGAGCCAAATCATGAATGAACTCCCATTCACAATAGCTTCAAAGAGAATAAAATACCTAGGAATCCAACTTACAAGCGATGTAAAGGACCTCTTCAAGGAGAACTACAAACCACTGCTCAGTGAAATAAAAGAGGACACAAACAAATGGAAGAACATACCATGCTATGGATAGGAAGAATCAATACAGTGAAAATGGCCATACTGCCCAAGGTAATTTATAGATTCAATGCCATCCCCATTAAGCTACCAATGACTTTCTTCACAGAATTGGAAAAAACTGCTTTAAAGTTCATATGGAACCAAAAAAGAGCCCGCATTGCCAAGACAATCCTAAGCCAAAAGAACAAAGCTGGAGGCATCACGCTACCTGACTTCAAACTATACT
>NC_037671.1:121087431-121119301 GCF_003255815.1 Theropithecus gelada | reverse complement strand
ATGGCTTAAGGACTTCTTGACGGGCATGGACAGCACCCTGGAGCCAAGTGCAGGAGGTAACAGCAGAAATAAACAGGGATCTGGAATGAGATCAGAAATGGTGATCTCGAGAAACTAGTTCTTGAGTTCAGCTTCAGTCATCCCAGTATACACGTTTATGTTAAAATGACCCCCTCATGGGGCGCTCCTCCTGGGGGTGCTGGCGTGCCTGTGCTCTCCCATCCTCCTCTCCCTTCTCCCTCCTGACTCCTATTCTTCATTGCACTTGCTTCTATTCCCCGCACTGTGGATTTCTCACCAACCTTGAAACTGCAGGTGTCACTGTGTTTTCAGACTTTTCTCCTTAGTGTTTCCTCTTTTGAGAATCACTTTTCCTTTCCTTTCCCTCGTCTGGTTCTGGAAATCCATCAAAACCACCTCCAACGCCTGCCCAGAGACCCTCCCCTCCCCAACTCTGGAGCATCACCTCCTTTTCCACCACAGCAGGAGGGTGGGCTGTGCTGTCACCTTGCTTCCCTCAGCAGCTGTGTGAGCTCCCTGAGGACAGGGGACACCCCCTCTCCCTTCCCAACCCAGGACCTGTCACACCAGCTGCCCCACGCCAGCGGGGAGGGGACAAAACTTCTGCCTTCCAGGATGACCTAGGGTGGCTGGAACTGAGGAGGTGTCTCCTCAGATTTGGGGCCTGGACAAGGGTTGTCACTTTTGTGTTTCCATTTCAGCATCACTCACCATGTCCTCAGGCACAACCCAACTCAGGGCCACGGCCACCACCCTCATCCTTTGCTGCCTCCTCATCATCCTCCCCTGCTTCATCCTAGCTGGCATCTGAGGAGAGTCCTTTAGAGTGACAGGTACTGTGGGCAGAATTGCAAGTTGAACAAGGAGCAGGTGGGTGAGGAGGCAGGACGGGAAAAGAGAATTCCCAGAGTCCCACCCCTCCCTGTGGCTGGGACCTTCTCATCCTGACATGAGATAGGTGAATGAGACCTTGTGTCACCTGTTGGCAATGACCTGGGCAGCTCATTCCTGATTACTGATGGATTCTCACCTTCAGAGTCCAGAGGGAAAAGGAGGGGCCCATACCAAGGCTCAGAGTCTGTTGAGCTTGACGTTTAACAAGTTCGGGCATGATTCAGAGCAGGTTCCTATTCAGGAAGGGTGTGTGGCCTGCAGNACTTCCTACTCCTCCCCTCACCATTCACTTTCACCACCCAGGTCGCATCCTTTCACTCTCCGTCTCAGCTCACCCCAGTCACCACACAGGCCTCCCTCACCTCCCCATCCATAAAGGAGCCCTTAGCACCTCCTCCACCAACTAGCACCTTCTCCCCTTTTGCCTGAGGACACACCCCAGCAAACACACCCCACGCTTTCCACAGAACTTAGTGCAGGGGGGATGGGAAGGACCATTTCCCTCAGGATGACCCTGGGAGCACCCGTGAGTAGAGGCGCCCACTACTTCCCTTGGGTTCCAGACCCAACTGTTCTTCCTACTGGGGAGATAGGGTTATATAGAACAGTCACTACGCAGGCAGGAGTCAGCAAACCCTTTCTAGAAAGGAAAGGCTGAAGGCACTTTGGTCCTTGCTGGCCATGGGTACTGTGTGTCAAGTCCTGTCCCTTTGTAGAGAAACAGCAGGCAACGGCAACCTGCAAATAAAAGGGAGACCAGATGTGGACACCATCCTAGGTTGCTGACCCCAGGTGAAGGCACATGCTGGGTCCTGGCAATTGCTGCCCCATCCCCTAGGGTGTCATCTCCAAGTAATGTAAGTTGAAGAGTCACAGGTGTGTCTGACCCTGCCTGTGGCTTCTGGGTGGTGTGGATGTGATGGATGCAAGTGGAGGTTCTATGGTTTGGGGTCAATGCCCCCCTCCTTTGCTGCTGGGGGGCATCATTGGTCCCTTGGGGCGATCAGGGACCCTCCCTGAAGCCTCAGGTGTGAGCTGAGGGTGAGGGGTGCACCCATGTGGTGTCCTGGGGATCAGGGCCAACTGCTTGTGCAGCTTCTTGGTTCCCTGTGGCCCTGCTCCAGCCCATCCCAGGAGACCCACTTGCGTCTTCTCACTGCTGGGCCTATCTTCCTAATGACCTAAAGGGTGAGGAGCCCACCGTGTGATGGGCAGCTCTGAGGCTGTGTAGTCACTGCCCTCCCATAGCTGGAGGCTCATCTCCACCAGGGCCCAGAACCACACTTGGAGCCACTTTTAAGTGAGGGGATTTTGCTGCTCTGAGTGGCACAGCCTTGCTTCTGAGCACTAGGGGACCCTGTTGTGATTCTGTGGTTGGCAATTGCCGTGAAATCCACATAGCACCTTTTCCAACCACACATGCCTCTGGGATCTTAGGGACTCCAGGGTCAAATAGCCATATTGGTAGGTCCAGTAACACCCCTTATGAGAGTGTGTATGGCTGCATCCCAGCTACAAGAGCAGAGTTGAATAGTGACAGGGGAGGTCATATGACCAGCACAACCTACACTAGTTACTACATTAACGACAAACACTATCCATTCCTGGTACAAATCCAGGAAATGTGAAATTATCATCGAATGAACCCAGCACATCCCTCTAAGCTGGACCTGACACAGGTGTCCGTCTGTTACTTTGCCCTAAATGCACCTCATGAGTAATAGGGGAGCAAGTTAATGCTTCAGGTCCCTGGGAGAAGGTCAGACCACACACTGTTCACCAGGAATGTCTGGGTATTTGCTGTTTCATGGTGTACATTTACCAGAGTGAATGCCTATCTGGCTCTGTGAGAGAGTCTGAAGGAGTCATTGCAGTTGCTGTGGGGTTGAAGGAGCCCACCAGGGCCTCTGGGCTCTCCTTTTAGTAATGGACTCTGGGACTGAGATGTGACTCAGTTCTCAAAGCTGGGCAAAGGAGCTCAGTTATTTCCTGGGGTGACTCCTTTCAGCCTCCAGGTCATCCATCCTTGCGTTTTATCTTTGTTTGCTGTAATTATTTAATTCTAGCAGTATCCGGGTTGAGTTTCCATTTCTTTTGGATCTTTGACTCCTTTCTTCTATGAGCCATGGGCATACCTTTGTATGGCTGAGGTCCCCAGCTAGCATTGTGACTTCTTTAATTATTTCCATCATTGCACCCTCCTTCCTCCTGACAGTTGATGGCCTCCAATTGAGATCTCTTATTTCAGGATTTTCCATCACCATTACTACTGGGAGCCCATTTCAGGAAGAGCATTTCCTACCCCCAATCCCGGCCTTCAGCAACAGGCATCCCTGAGCTTCTTGACAGTCTGCTGCCTTATCCCAGGGCCTTCTTTATATGCTGAGTAAACAGGAGTCCTCCAGGCATCCCATGAGCCCAGAGGATGGACATCGTTCTGGATTTTCATACTGCAGCCACTCTGGCATGGGAGCTTCTCTGAGCCTTTTGGTTCTTTCCCCTATACCCTGAATTAGAAGTTCTGGGTTTTCAACTTCTTGCCCTGTGAACCATCCCTTTCCAAGATTCCAGGAATTCATGCTTATAGCAGATGGGCGACTTCACCAGGGCTTTGCCAACGTATTAAATCCTGTGACCCGTGACAATAATCACTTGCTTATCAAAACTGAATTCTGCCCTCACTGCCCCCCCCCTCCCCCCACTGCGCTGGAGCATCCCAGGGCAGCTCCCACACCCTCTCCCGCCTCCTGCAGTCCACATGGACTGCTGCTGAGGGTCCTCCTCATCCAGGCCTTTTCCTGCCACAGCAGGCCTGGCACCTCCATGACAAGGTCATGTGCTGACCAACGTGGGCACAGAGCAGGTGGGACATGTCTGGAGGGGACATGTGGTTTCATGGCCGCAGGAACCTTCCCCTCCATGTACTCAAGCAAGGGAGACGCTCTACTCATTAGCTAGTTTTCATGACAGTCCTGGCTGGCACATCTTGCTCTGCCAGCCCAGCTCCTCAGAGGCCTTCACTTGCAGTCACCATAAGGGGGAGGAGGGGATTTAAGTTCCACTTCCTCCCACACTAACCCCCTCCTTTGTTTTTCTTCCATAGACACACACTGTCTTTGCTATGATTTCATCATCACTCCTAAATTCAGACCTGAACCACGATGGTGTGAAGTTCAAGGCCTGGTGGATGAAAGGCCTTTTCTTCAGTATGACTGTGTTAACCACAAGGCCAAAGCCTTTGCTTCTCTGGGGAAGAAAGTCAATGTCACAAAAACCTGGGAAAAACAAACTGAAACACTAGGAGATGTGGTGGATTTCCTCAAAGGGCAACTGCCTGACATTCAAGTGGAGAATTTAATGCCCATTGGTAAGTTTAAAATGGCCCAGGGAACAGATACAGTAGTGACTTAGAGGCATTTATTGGTTTCATGCAAAAAATAAACCAGAAGTTTGTGTCACACAAGAGGCTGAGAAGCATGGGCAGGATGCAGCAGAGAGAGCAAGTCCAGGAGCCAGGAAAGGAAGCAGGGTGGGGCTCAGGACTTGTCAAGATCAGAACTGATCTCTTTCCAATGGGGCAGAGCCCCTCATTCTGCAGGCCCGGATGTCTTGTGAGCACGAAGCCCATGGACACGGCAGAGGATCTTGGCAGTTCCTCTTCAATGGACAGACGTTCCTCCTCTTTGACTCAAACAACAGAAAGTGGACAGCGCTTCAACCTGGAGCCAACAAGATGAAAGAGAAGTGGGAGAAGAACACGGAGGTGACCACGTTCTTCCAGAAGATTTCAATGGGGGATTGTAAGACATGGCTTGAAGAATTTTTGATGTACTGGGAACAAATGCTGGATCCAACAAGTAAGTGAGAGGGGAAAAAAGGAAGCTGTCTTGAGTTCGTATATTATCAGCCCAGTGTGTGAGTGTGTGTGAGTGCATGTGTGAGTGTTTGAGTGAGTATAAACATGACCCCCTCATGAGAGGCTCCTCCTGGGGGTGCTGGCATGCCTGTGCTATCTCATCCTCCTCTGCCTTCTTCCTCCTGACTCCTCTTCCTCCCTGCACTTGCTTCTGTGCTCCACCCACGGTGCATTTCTCACCAACTTGGAATCTGTGGGTGTCATAGTGTTTCCATATCTTTTTCGTTAGTGTTCCTTTCTCCTAGAATCGCCTTTTCTTTCCTCTTCCCTCGTCTGTTTCTGTAAATCCATCAAAATCACCTCCAATGCCAGGGCCCAAGACCCTCCCCTCCCTGGCCTTGGGGCATCACCTCCTCTTCCGCCAGAGCAGGAGGGTGGACTGTGCTGTCACCTTGCTTCCCTCAGCAGCCGTGTGAGCTCCCGGAGGACAGGGGACACCCCCTTTCCCTTCCTACCGCAGGACCTGTCCCAGAGGTTGCCCCACAGCAAAGGAGGACAAAAGGTCTGCCTTCTAGGATGATCTGGGGTGGTAGGAGCTGAGGAGGCATCTCCTAAGATTTGGGGCCTGGACAAGGGTTGTCACTCCTGTGTTTCCATTTCAGAACCACCCACTGTGGCCCAAGGCACAACCCACCCCAAAGCCATGGCCACCACCCTCATTCCCTGGAGCCTCCTCCTCATCATCCTCCTCTGCTTCATTCTAGCTGGCAGCTGAGGAGAGTTGTTTAGATTGACAGGTAATGTGGGCAATATTAGGAGGGGAGCAAGGGGCAGATGGGTGAGATGGGAGGATGTGGAAGGAGAATTCCCAGAGTCCCAGAGGCCGGGAACTTCTCATCCTGACATGAGACAGATGAATGAGACCTGGTGTCGCCTGTTGGCAATGACCTGGGCAGCTCAACCTTGAGTTCTGATGGATTCTCACTGTCAGAGGCCAGAGGGAAAGGGAGGGGCCCATACCAAGGCTTAAGGCATATTGAGCTTGAGAGGGTTCAGCCAGTTCAGGCCTGTTTCAGAGCAGGTTCCTATTTGGGAAGGGTAGTGGTATGTGGCCTGCAGGCAGCAGGAACTCAGGCATGGGCAGTTTGCACAGTAGGAGAGGAGCAGCGTGACCACTTCACCTAGGATGTCAAGAGAAAGGGTGTCCCTGGAGAAGGCTACAAAGAGAGTGATCTGGGAGAATCCCAGGACGAGGGGGCTGTGAGGACCTTGGCCCACCCAATTCCAAAGGCTGCATTCCCAGAGAAAGCAGCTCAGGTCCCAGCAGTTAAGGTAGAAGGTGAAGAGTGGAGCATGTCCGGACTGAGGTTCAAGAAAAGGCCAGGCCCGTTGGACCCATGGGATTCCTGGCCGGGTCCTGGGGCGATGCCCCTGCCATTCTGCCTCCTGCACACTCCAGATCCTGAGCCAGCTGATGGCCCTGCCTGGAGCAGAGTGGACTCGGGCAGGGCAGCTGACCTGCTGCTGGAGTTCCATGCCCACCACTGAACTTGGTTAGGAATGAATGGGGCGGGGCAGGGGCAGTCCCATTCAAAGCTATGGGTGCAGCTCCCAGGGAAAGGAGAGGTTGAGAGCAAAGGGGAAAGAAGGAGGTTTGCCTGCAAGCCCACCCAAGGCCAGGGAACACGGATACAAAGACCTCTCTTTGGACAGCGCTCCCCCAGGTCCTCTAGACCCCTCCATGAGAAGGGGGAGCAGGCCCTCCCTGGGGGTGCACAACCCTCATTACCAGCCTCAATTCTGAGCCCTCATGCGCTGTAACAGGACCTGGGCTGGCTCTGTGGTATGGTGAAGGAGGGTGGAGGTTGGGACAGGCTGTAGAGCAAAGGGTAGGTTTGGAGGGAAAAACATGTTCCTTATTTGGGGGAGAGGCTCCGAAATGGGGAGGGCCTGGGAGGGATCACCCAGGACAACAGACCCAGGTTTTTCTCAGCCACTTAAACCAACACTTCATCTTTTCTGAAGGTGGAAGATGATATCAAGAAGCCTCTGTTAGCCTGTTCTGGTTCCTGCTCTCCCTTCAGGGAGGTCGCCTGTCTACTCACCACTGTGCCTTTCTGGAAAGCAGGAGTGCAAGCCTTAGCAAGCCCACAGGCCCCCAGGAGATGATGAGGACGTTGTAGACTCAGCGTCTCATGCCACTCATTACCTTTGCTGATGATCCTAGCAGCCATTTTTCTTCACGTCTTCTGCCACTTTCTCTCAGTGCTAACGGATGGAATTCCTGCACAAGTTTTAACTGAACAAGAAATCCCAGCAAAACGCATTTTCTTTCTACTTCTTTGATTGTGGAAAAGCAGACACTTCTCTGAAGCATGACCTTATTCTTCCAAACAGTATCTCTAGTAAAATAGCATGCGGGACTTCAGAGCTCAGGGATCCTTTCCATTTTAAGTTCATAGCAGCTGAACACATTTGCTTTCCCACCAACAATGTCTGTTTCCTTTTCTCTGCAGCCTCACCACCATCTCTGACTTTGTGACTGGTTAGAGATGGTAACTCATTGCGGTTTTGATTTGCACTTATCTGATGATTAGTGATATTAAGCATTTTTTCGTGTTTGTTGGCCAATTGTAGGTCTTCTTTTGAAAAGTATCCATTCATATCTTTGCCCAATTTTAATTGGGTTTTTTCTTCTTGCTTGTTGAATTGTTTAAGTTCCTTGTAGATTCTGGATATTGGACCTTTGTCAGATGCATACTTTGCAAATAGTTTCCCCCATTCTACAAGCTGTTTAGTGTGTTGCTGACCAATAATTGTTATAATCCTTTTTATTTTTATGGCTTTTTACAGTTCCTCATTCTGTCAACCATATTGGAGTGAAGCGGCATACTCATCACTAACTGTAATCTGCAACTTCTGGGCTCAAGTGATCCTCTAGACTCAGCCTCTAGAATAGCTGGGACTACAGGCGCATGCCACTAGGCCCAGCAAATTCTTTTATTTTAGGTAGAGATAGAGTCTTCCTATGTTGCCCAGGATGGTCTTCAAATCTTGGCCTTGAGCAATCCTCCCACCTTGGCCTCCCAATGCTCTGGGATTGCAGACATGAACCACAGTGCCTGTTGTAGAAATTTTTAATTATTTAATATGAAAATATTACATTAATGATTATTTTATTTAGTAAATAAAATAATGTGGAGCCCTGAAATAAACCTGCACACCTACAGCCATCTAATCTTCAACAGAAATGAGCAATGTGGGAAAGACTCCCTATTCGAAAATTAGTGCTGGGATATCCACCAGCCATATGCAGAAGAAGGAAACTGAGCCCCTAGCTCTCCCCATATATATAAAATAACTTGATATGGGTGAAAGATTTAAATGTAAGTACTAAAACTGCAAAAATCCTGGAATATAACCTAAGAAATACCAATGCGGACATAGGACCTGGCAAAGATTTCATGAAGAAGACACTAAAAACAATTGCAACAACAACAAAAACATTGACAAATGGGACCTCATTAAACTAAAGAGCTTCTGCACAGAAAAAGACACTAGCAACACACTAAACAGACAGCCTGTAGAATGGGGGAAACTATTTGCAAAGTATGCATCTGACAAAGGTTCAATATCCAGAATCTACAAGGAACTTAAACAATTCAACAAGCAAGAAGAAAAAACCCAATTAAAATTGGGCAAAGACATGAACAGACACTTTTCAAAAGAAGACCTACAATTGGTCAACAAGCATAAAAAATGCTCAATATCACTAATCATCAGATAAGTGCAAATCAAAACTGCAATGAGTTACCATCTCTTACCAGTCATAAAGTCGGAGATGTTGGTGAGGCTGCAGAGAAAAGGAAACAGACATTGTTGGTGGGAAAGCAAATGTGTTCAGCCACTATGGAAAGCAGTTTTGAGATTCCTCCAAGAACTCAAAATGGAACTACCATTCTACCCAGCAATCCCACTACTCAGGATATATCCACAGGAAAAGAATTCATTTTATCAAAAAGACAAATGCACGAATATGTTCACTGCAGTGCTATTCTCACTAGCAAGGACACAGAATCAACCTAAGTGCCCAGCAACAGTGAATTGAATGAAAAAAATGTGGTACATAGACACCATGGAAATCTATGCAGCCATGAAACACAGCAAAATCATGTCCTTTTCAGCAACATGGATGGAACGAGAGGCTATTATCCTAAGCAACCTAATGCAAGAACAGAAAACCACATACTGCATGTTCCCATTTGAAAGTGGCAGCTAAACACTGAATTCACATGAACCACAGATGCTGGAAATGACCAGACCGGAGAGAGACAAGGATCACCTGGCCTGAAAAAACACCTGTTAGGTACCATGCTTACTGTTTAGGTGATGGGATCATTGGGACACCAAGCCTCAGCCTCCCAAAATCCACCCATGTGAAAAACCTGTTTATGTACCTTTCATTTTATAGGTTGAAATTAAAGATGAATACATAAAATAAAATGACGCAAGGCCAAAAACAAATGGGGTTAACTGACCAAAGTGAGAGAACTCTGCACTATGAACCCAAACCCAGCTCAAAAAGATAAACTCTAGTCACTTAAAATAATCGTAAGTCATATGATGATAATTGTATAAAAATTTGTATGATGATAATTGTATAATAATTATATGCAAAAGTGCCAAAACCCTAAAATTAAACACTCCATAATGGAATTACAGTTGATTTCCATCTTGTTCTTTATACCCTTTCTTTTTTTTCCATTTTCACGTGACATTTTTGTTTATCCTCAGGAAATCCTTGCTGTCAGCCTTCTCCTTCTGCACCCGCCACCTCCTTTTCCACTGTCATCCTCAGCCCTTCCTCTGGTCTGGGACTGTGGCTTCCTTGGCACTGAAGGCCCAAGAGCTGCATTCAGCCTCGGGAGAGAGGATGATGTAGGGCCGGTTGTGGAGGTGCTCTCGGCATTGCAGAGGAACCTAACAGCTCCAGCCCTCTATTGCAGACAGCTGCGTTTCTCCATCAGGTTAACTACAACCAAGCCAGCCTTGCCCTTTTCCTCATTGTTTTTTTCTAATACTCCCGAACTCATACTTGAAAATTTATATTCTTCCTCCTAACATTTCTTTCCATTTCTTGTTTGCAAAATATATCCTGATTTATTATGCCCAGAAAACACTGGACTCACCATGTCAGTGACAGCTGCAAGATCACAGTCTCCACTTGCTGGAAGAGCACATGGGGTTTGGAGCCCTTCAAAAGACCCAGCCCCAGAGAACTCTATTTGGCCTGTCTGGGACTCACTGGAAAAGCCCCATTCGTTGGGCTTGTCATTGTTTGAGCCGAGGTCTCTTTCTAGGGAAAAGCCAGATCCTCAGAGCACTGGCTAAAAGCAATAATTGCAACTGTACAACCCCACCGTTTGCATGTGGAGCAAACAAGAGGCTAGTGGGGGAAATTGAGAGAAATATTTGTGGAATGAGATGAGCATAGAGGCTGGCACATACCCAGGAAGCACCTGAGAAGGCCACATCTCTGACCTTTGGCTGACCTGGAGGTTCTGTTCAGGTAGGAAGTGGAGCTGCAGTGGTGACATCAGCTGCCTGCCTGAGTGCGGCAGGGGCAGGAGTGCACCACACACACAAAGCTCTCCGCACTGGGCAGAGAGTCGCCGGCTCAAGGCATTGATGCAAACCTCTGTCCAAGCTCACCTAACTGAGCAGAGACTTCAGGGTCCACCTGAGACAGGGAATACCGATGTTATAAGATCCATCCAGAAAGTCACTAAACAAGCAGCAGCAACACACCTTGAAGAGAGGGGACATCTGATTTCCAGAGCTGTCACATTGTATTCTTGTAAACATTCAGTTTCATCTAAAAAAAACACAAGAGGTACAAAGAAGCAGGGAAGGATTCCCAGATACAAACAAGGAACCAGTCCCTGGAACTGTCCCTAAGGAAGCCCAGCCATTGGCCTTAGTGAGTTCTCAGTGTCACTCCGAGGCAATGGCAGTCAAGGGGAGACTGTGCGGAGGAGACTGTTCAGCTTCCTCACTTCCATGGAGACAGGACTCAGCAGAGGTGGTGCTAGAGACCGAATGTCTATGTCCCCCCAAACATAGTGCCTAATGTGTACTAGGAGAGGGAGCATTTGATCGGTTATTATGTTATGAGAGAAAAGCCCTCAAGAATGGGGCTGGATGGCCAGGCATGGTGGCTCACGCCTGTAATCCCAGCACTTTGTGAAGCTGAAGTGGGTGAACCACTTGAGGTCAGGAGTTCGAGACCAGCCTGGCCAACATGGTGAAACCCCATTTCTGCTAAAAGTACAAAAATTAACCATGCTCGTGGCAGGTGCCTGTAATCCTACCTACTCAGGAGGCTGAGACAGGGGAATTGCTTGAACCCGGGAGACAGAGGTTGAAGTGAGCCAAGACTGCGCCACTGTACTCCAGCCTGGGCAACAAGAGTGAAACTTTGTCAAGAAAAGAAGTAAGGAAGGAAGGAGGGAAGGAACGAAGGAAGGAAGGTAGGAAGGAAAGAGAAGGGAAGGAAGGAAGGAAGAAAGAAGGAACGAAGGAAGAAAAAAGGAAAAGAAAGGAAGGGAAAGAAAGAAAAAGAAAAGAAAACATGAAAGTAAATCTTTGTGACTTGGGGTTTGGCTAAGGCTGCTAAAGTAGTATATACCAAGGCAATACTGACAAAAGAAAAATAGTTTAATTTGACTTCTTCCAAAGGTGAAACTTCTTTGCTTCGAAAAGAATGCCATTTAGAAAGTGAAAAGACAACTTACAGCATGGAGAAAATATGTGCAAATTATATACCTGGTAAGGGACTGGTATCCCGAATATATAAAGCACTCTTACAACTCAATATTGTAAAGAGAAATAATGCAATATAAATATGTGGAAAGGTTTTGAATGAACATTTCTCCGGAGAAGTATACATTGGTCACTAAGCCCATGAAAAGAGGCTCAACATCTGTAGCCATTAGGGAAAGGCAAATCACAGCCACAAGAAGAGGCACCTCACACCTAGTAGGATGGCTGTCATCATAATCACAGTGAAGACATGGAGAGACTGGATCCTTCACCCCTGCCAGAGGCAGAGCTCAGGGAGCTGGAGTCGGGGTGGAGTGTGGATGAGAGTGTGGCCTGGGGGGCTCTGATGGTGGCCAGTGGATTGGATTAAGGGATGCCTAGGTGGCTGGTAATGTATTCTTTCTGGGCGTGTCTGTCAGGGTGTTGCAAGAGGAGAACGACATTTGAGTCCGGGAACTGGGGGACGAAGACCCCCATCAGTGTGGGTGGGTACCATACCATGGGCTGCCAGCTGGGCTAGAAGAGAGCAGGCAGGAGAGGGTGGGGTGACCCTGTGGGCGGAGCTCTCTGGCTTCTCTCTGGCTTCCCTGGGGGTTCTTGCTTCCTTCCTCCTTGGACATCAGACTGCAGGTTCTTTTGCCTTAGGGCTCTGGGACTTGCACCAGCAGTTTCACATTTCCGGGGGCTCTGGGAGCTTTGGCGGGGGCTGAAGTCTGCCCTGTGGGCTTCCCCGGTATTGAGGCTTTCAGGCTTGGACTGGCCTTTACTGGCTTCCCTCTTCCCCAGTTTGCAGACGGTCTACCATTGGACTTCACCTTGAAATCCTGTGTGTCGATTCTCCCTAATAAACTCATATATATACACACACACACACACACTCTGATGTATATATACACACACACTCATATATATACTCAGTACATACATATATTCTTATATATGTATGTACTCATTTACATACATATATTCTTATATATGTATGTACTCATTTACATACACACACACACGTGTCCTATTGGTGCAGTCACTCTGGGGAACCCTGAGTAACCCGGGGTGTGGGGGTTGTCCCTGTGTCACCCTCTCCCCATTTTCGGGACGGGGGTTTCTCCTTGTTCTCCTGCCACCTGCTGCTTCTTCCCTTTCTCCCATCTTCTCTCTGAACCTATCTTTTCCATACGTCCGGGCTTTTCTCAGCCTCAGGACTTCCGTCCTGGAAGGGGCCTCAGCCCAGCAGAGTAACCAGGACCCCTGGACCGCAGGCGACGGGGTCGGGGAGGGGACGAAAAGAAGCTCCTGGCCAGACCCGTGGACCCAAAGTACAGGGGGAAGTTCAAAGGCAGGGAGCCCTGGAAATGCTGGAGGGTTTGTGTGGTGGAGGGCCGGTGAGAACAGAGCATCTCTGTTTGTCTGGGATGTCTGTGCTGCCGTTTCCGCGAGATCCCCACCCTCACCTCTGGTCATGCCTGGGTCCTAGTAGTTCAAGCTGTTTCCGCCCCAGGGCGCAGTGGAGGTGCCGGCCTCACTAGAGAGTCCCTCTGTGCCCTCCGGGCCCTCTCCAATCCTCTCGTCCCTCCCATCCTCCTGCTGTTATAGGATATAAGAAAGAAATCATTTAGGTAGATAGGGTTAAAAGAGTCTCAGGCAAAAAATTTTCCTTCTATCAAAAAGCAGCTCAGAAATTGCTCCATTTCTAATCTCAAGCAGTTCAAAGAAATCGCTTGTCTTCTAACAAAGAGCAGCCTAAAAGATCAGTAAAACACAGATAAGCAACTCGGGTACAGAACCACCTCCTGCGAGGGCGCCGCCCACCAGCAGCCTCAAGCAGTCAGGCAGGGGATCCGCGCTGGAGCCTCGCTGTGGGAGCCCCAAGGACCCCAGCTGTAAGGTCACTTCTCCGCAGCAGCCCCGTGTAAAGTCCTCCCCGCCCCCCGCACCAGGCTGTAGTAGGAAACCATCAGCTGTCTCTGATTTCCCATTTCCTCAAGCCCGCAGACAAACATTGTCCCCTGAGGCGATGGGTGGAGTCCTCACACGTCTTCCAAAGGCGGTTCCGCCCCGCGGGTACCCGCCGGGCGCCGGGTGCCTCCGGGTGGGACATCGGTGGCAGCCGGGAGCCACCTGTGGGGCATCACTCAGGCAGGACCCGGCCTGAGCTCGAGCGTTGCAGGCGCCACGGGAGGAGCGCGCGGAACCCGGAAGAACTAGGCGGGGCGAAACTGAAACCACCCGCAACGAACTTTGACGAAAGCCTTTTGCAGCTGAAATCCGCAAATGCCTTTAATATCCTCCCTGAGGCGCGCAAGAGACAAAAATGACTTTAGAGCGACCCCGACCCTATTTTACCACCCACAGGCACACAAAAACGAACACAGCAAAAGTAGAAAACCCAATCCCTGCTCTTTATGAAACAGGCATTTAAGAANAGAAATGCAAATCAAAACCACAATGAGATACCATCTCACACCAGTTAGAATGGCGATCATTCAAAAGTCAGGAAACAACAGGTGCTGGAGAGGATGTGGAGAAATAGGAACACTTTTACACTGTTGGTGGGATTGTAAACTAGTTCAGCCATTATGGAAAATAGTATGGCGATTCCTCAAGGATCTAGAACTAGAATTACCATATGACCCAGCCATCCCATTACTGGGTATATACCCAAAGGATTATATATCATGCTGCTATAAAGACACATGCACACGTATGTTTATTGCGGCACTATTCACAATAGCAAAGACTTGGAATCAACCCAAATGTCCATCAGTGACAGACTGGATTAAGAAAATATGGCACATATACACCATGGAATTCTATGCAGCCATGAGAAAGGATGAGTTTGTGTCCTTTGTAGGGACATGGATGCAGCTGGAATCCATCATTCTTAGCAAACTATCACAAGAACAGAAAACCAAACACCGCATGTTCTCACTCATAGGTGGGAACTGAACAATGAGATCACTTGGACTCTGGAAGGGGAACATCACACACCGGGGCCTATCATGGGGAGGGGGGAGGGGGGAGGGATTGCATTGGGAGTTATACCTGATGTAAATGACGAGTTGATGGGTGCAGCAGACCAACATGGCACAAGTAGACATATGTAACAAACCTGCACGTTATGCACATGTACCCTAGAACTTAAAGTATAATAATAATAAATAAATTTTAAAAAAAAGAAAAAAAAAGAAAATAAAATAAAAAGCTTCTGCACAGCAAAAGAAACTACCATCAGAGTGAACTGGCAACCTACAGAATGGGAGAAAATTTTTGCAATCTACTCATCTGACAAAGGGATAATATCCAGAACCTACAAAGAACTCAAACAAATTTACAAAAAAACAAACAAACAAACAAACAAACAAACATCCCCATTGAAAAGTGGGCAAAGGATATGAACAGACAGTTCTCAAAAGAAGACATTCATACAGCCAACACACACATGAAAAAATGCTCATCATCACTGGCCATCAAAGAAATGCAAATCAAAACCACAATGAGATACCATCTCACACCAATTAGAATGACAATCATTAAAAAGTCAGGAAACAACAGGTGCTGGAGAGGATGTGGAGAAATAGGAACACTTTTACACTGTTGGTGGGATTGTAAACTAGTTCAACCATTATGGAAAACAGTATGGCGATTCCTCACGGATCTAGAACTAGAAGTACCATATGACCCAGCCATCCCATTACTGGGTATATACCCAAAGGATTATAAATCATGCTGCTATAAAGACACATGCACACGTATGTTTATTGCAGCACTATTCACAATAGCAAAGACTTGGAATCAACCCAAATGTCCATCAGTGACAGAGAGGATTAAGAAAATGTGGCACATATACACCATGGAATACTATGCAGCCATAAAAAAGGATGAGTTTGTGTCCTCTGTAGGGACATGGATGCAGCTGGAAACCATCATTCTCAGCAAACTATCCCAAGAACAGAAGACCAAACACTGCGTATTCTCACTCATAGGTGGGAACTGAACAATGAGATCACTTGGACTCGGGAAGGGGAACATCACACACCGGGGCCTATCACAGTGAGGGGGGAGGGAGGAGGGATTGCATTGGGTGTTATACCTGATGTAAATGACGAGTTGATGGGTGCTGACGAGTTGATGGGTGCAGCACAGCAACATGGCACAAGTATACATATGTAACAAACCTGCACGTTATCCACATGTACCCTAGAACTTAAAGTATAATACAAAAAAAAGAAAAGTAATATCCCATTGCAGATTTCAAGCACACAGTGTTACCAAACTGATCAATGAAAAGGAAGGTGTAACTCTGTGAAAACATTCACACGTCACAAGGCAGTTTCACACAACGCTTCTCTCCAGTTTTTATCTGAGGATATTTCCTTTTTCATCATAGCCCTCAATTCACTCCCAAATATCACTTTGCAGATTCCATGAAAAAAATCTTAGCAAATTGCTTCATGAAGAGAAAGTTGCAACTCTGTGAGAGGCATCCACACATCACAAGCAGATTTCTCAGAAAGCTTCTTTCTCGTTTTGATCTGAGGATATTTCCTTTGGCCTTATAGTCTTCAAAGCGATCCGAAATATCAGTTCTCAGATTCCAGAAATATGAGGCTAGCAAACGGATTCATGAAATACAGGTGTAACTCAGTGAGTTGCATTCACACGTCACAATGCAGTTTCTCACAACGCTTCTTTCCAGTTTTTATCAGAGGATATTTCCTTTTACACCAGAGCCCTCAATGTACTCCCAAATATCACTTTGCAGGTTCCACGAGAACAGTCTTAGCAAACGGCTTCATGAAGGAAAGGTGTAACTCTGTGAGAAGCATTCACACATCACAAGGAGGTTTCTCAGAAAGCTTCTTTCTCGCTTTTATCTGAGGATATTTCCTTTGGCTGTATAGTCTTCAAAGCGATCCAAAATATCAGTTTTCAATTTCCACAAAAATAGGGCTAGCAAACGGCTTCAAGAAATACAGATGTAACATAGTGAGTTGAATTCACACATCACAAAGCAGTTTCTCAGAAAGCTTCTTTCTAGTTTTCATCTGAGGATATTCCCATGTCACCGTAAGCCTCATTGCCCTAAGAAATATCCCATTGCAGATTTCAAGAAAACAGTGTTAGCAAACTGAACAACGAAAAGGAAAGTGTACTCTGTGAGTTGCATTCACATGTCACAATGCAGTTTCTCACAATGCTCCTTTCTAGTTTTCATCAGAGGATATTTCCTTTTTTACCATAACCCTCAATGCGCTCCCAAATAGCACATTACAGATTCCACGAGAACAGTCCTACCAAACGGTTTCATGAAGATAAATGTGTAACTCTTTGAGAAGCATTCACATATCACAAAGAAGTTTCTCAGAAAGTTTCTTTCAGGTTTTTATTTGAGGTTAATTCCTCAAATAGGCCTTTGTCAGCATAGGTCTCAAAGTGACCCAAAGTATTCCTTCTCAGATTCCCCAAGACAGTGGTAATAGACTGCTCCATGAAAGGAAAGTGTAACTCTGTGAGAGGAATTCACACATGAAAAAAGCAAGTTCTCAGAAGGCTTCTTTCTGGTTTTTATCAGAGGATATTTCTTTTGTCACCTTAAGCTTCATTGCCCTAAGAAATCTCCCATTGCAGAATTCAAGAACGCAGTGTTAGCAAACTGATCAATGAAAAGAAACTTGTAATTCTGTGAGCTGCATTCACACGTCACAATGCAGTTTCTCACAACACTTCTTTTCAGTTTTAATCTGAGGGTATTTCTTTTTCACCATAGCCCTCAATGAGCTCCCAAATATCACTTTGTAGATTCCACAAAAACAATCTTAGCAAATTGCTTCATGAAGAGAAAGGTGTAACTCTGTGAGAAGCATCCACACATCACAAGCAGGTTTCTCAGAAAGCTGCTTTCTCGTTTTGATCTGAGGATATTTCCTTTGGCCAGATAGTATTCAAAGTGATCCGATTATCAGTTCTCAGATTCCACAAATATGGGGCTAGCAAACGGCTTCACGAAATACAGGTGTAACTCAGTGAGTGGAATTCACACATCACAAAGCAGTTTCTCAGAAAGCATCCTTCTAGTTTTTATCAGAGGATATTTCCTTTGCCTCCATAAGCTTCATTGCCTCAAGAAATATCCCATTGCAGATTTCAAGAAAAGAGTGTTAGTACACTGATCAATGAAAAGGAAGGTGTAACCCTGTGAGATGCATTCACACGTCACAATTCAGTTTCTCACAACGCTTCTTTCCAGTTTTTATCTGAGGATATTTCGTTTTTCACCATTGCCCTCAATGCGCTCCCAAATATCACTTTGCAGATTCCAGGAAAACAATCTTAGCAAACTGCTTCATGAAGAGAAAGGTGTAACTCTGTGATAAGCATCCACACATCTCAAGCAGGTTTCTCAGAAAGCTTCTTTCTCATTTTGATCTGAGGATATGTCCTTTGGCCGTATAGTGTTCAATGCGATCTGAAATATCAGTTTTCAGATTCCACAAATATGGGGATCGCAAACGAATTCACGAAATACAGGTGTAACTCAGTTAGTTGAATTCACACATCACAAAGCAGTTTCTCAGCAAGCTTCTCTCTAGTTTTTATCTGAGAATATTTCCTTTGTCTCCATAAGCTGCATTGCCTTAAGTAATATCCCATTGCAGATTTCAAGAAAACAGTGTTAGCAAACTGATCAATGAAAAGGAAGGTGTAACTCTCTGAGATGCATTTACACATCACAATGCAGTTTCTCACAATGCTTCTTTCCAGCTTTAATCTCAGGATATTTCCTTTTTCAAAGTAACCCTCAATGAGCTCCCAAATATCCCTTTGCAGATTCCATGAAAACAATCTTAACAAACTGCTTCATGAAGAGAAAGCTGTAACTCTGTGAGAAGCATCCACACATCACAAGCAGGTTTCTCAGAAATCTGCTTTCTCGTTTTGATCTGAGGATATTTCCTTTGGCCGTATACTCTTCAAAGCGATCCGAAACATCAGTTCTCAGATTCCACAAATATGGGGCTAGCAAACGGCTTCATGAAATACATGTGTAACTCAGTGAGTTGAATTCACACACCACAAAGCAGTTTCTCAGAAAGCTTCTTTCTAGTTTTTATCTGAGGATATTTCCTTTGTCTCCATAAGATTCATTGCCTTAAGAAATATCCCATTGCATATTTCAAGAAAACAGTGTTAGCAAACTGATCAAGGAAAAGAAAGGTGTAACTCTTTGAGATGCATTCACACGTCACAATGCAGTTTCTCACAACACTTCTTTCAAGTTTTTATCTGAGGATATTTCCATTTTCACCATAGCTCTATATGAGCTCCCAAATATCACTTTGCAGATCCCATGAGAACAGTCTTAGCAAACGGCTTCATGAAGAGAAATGTGGAACTTTGTGAGAGGAATTCACAACATCACAAGGAAGTTTCTCAGAAAGCTTCTTTCTCGATTTTATCTGACTATATTTCCTTTGGCCATACAGTCTTCAAAGTGATCTGTAATATAAGGCCTCAGATTCCACAAAAACAGGGTTGGCAAATGGCTCCACGAAATACAGGTGTAACTCAGTGATTTGAATTCACACATCACAAAGCAGTTTCTCAGAAAGTTCCTTTCACGTTTTTATTTGAGGATATTTCCTTGGTCAGCCTAGGTCTCAATGCGACCCAAATTATCCCTTCTCATATTCCCCAAAGATAGTGGTAATAGACTGCTCCATGAAAGGAAAGTGTAACTCTGTGACAGGAATTCAAACATCAAAAAGCAAGTTCTCAGAAGGCTTCTTTCTGGTTTTTATCAGAGGATATTTCCTTTGTCACCTTAAGCTTCATTGCCCTAAGAAATCTCCCATGGCAGAATTCAATAACACAGTGTTAGCAAACTGATCAATGAAAAAAAAAGTGTAACTCTGTGAGCTGCATTCACGCGTCACAGTGCAGGTTCTCACAAGGATTCTTTCCAGTTTATATCTGAGGATATTTCCTTTTTCACTATAGCCCTCAATGTGCTCCCAAATATCACTTTGCAGATTCCACGAAATCAATCTTAGCAAACTGCTTCATGAAGAGAAAGGTATAACTCTGTGTGAAACATCCACACATCACAAGGAGGTTTCTTAGCATTCTTCTTTCTCATTTTGATCTGAGGATATTTCCTTTGTCCTTACAGTCTTCAAAGCGATCCGAAATATCAGTTCTCAGATTTCACAAAAACAAGATTAGCAAATGGCTCCATGAAATACAGGTGTAACTCAGTGAGTTGAATTCACACATCACAAAGCAGTTTCTCAGAAAGCTTCTTTCACGTTTTTAATTGAGCATATTTCCTTGGTCAGCATAGGCCTCAATGCGACCCAAAGTATCCCTTCTCAGATTCCCCAAAGACAGTGGTAATAGACTGCTCCAGGAAAGGAAAGTGTAACTCGTGAGATGAATTCGCACATCAAAAAGCAGTTTCTCAGAAATCTTCTTTCTGGTTTTTATCTGAGCATATTTCCTTTGTCACCATAAGCTTCACTGTCCTAAGTCATATCCCATTGCAGATTTCAAGAAAACAGTGTTAACAAACTGATAAATGAGAAGAAAAGTGAAACTCTGTGAGTTGCATTCACACGTCAAAATGCAGTTTCTCACAACGCTTCTTTCCAGTTTTTTCTGAGGATATTTCCTTTTTCACCATAGCCTTCAATGCACTACTAAATATCTCTTTACACATTCCATGAGAACAGACTTAGCAAACGGCTTCATGAAGAGGAAGGTGTATCTCTGTGAGAAGCATTCACACATCACAAAGAAGTTTCTCAGAAAGCTTCTTTCTCGTTTCTATATTTGGATATTTCCTTTGGTCATATAGTCTTCAAAGCGATTGGAAATATCAGTTCTCAGATTAAACAAAAACAGGTTTAGCAAACGGCTCCACGAAATACAGGTGTAACTCAGTGGTTTAAATTCACACATCACAAAGCAGTTTCTCAGAAAGCTTCTTTCAAGATTTTAATTGAGGATATTTCCTTTGTCAGCATAAGCCTTAATGCGAACAAAAGTATCTCTTCTCAGATTCCCCAAAGACAGTGGTAATAGACTGCTCCAGGAAAGGAAAGTGTAACTCTGTGAGATGAATTCACATCAATAAGCAGTTTCTCAGAAAGCTTCTTTTTGGTTTTTATCTGAGGATATTTCCTTTGTCACCGTAAGCTTCACTGTCCTAAGAAATACCGCATTGCAGATTTCAAAAAAACAGTGTTAACAAACTGATCAATGAAAAGTGCAACACTGTGAGTTGCATTCACACGTCACAATACAGTTTCTCACAATGCTTCTTTCCAGTTTTTATCTGAGGATATTTCCTTTAACACCATAGTCCTCAATGCACTCTGAAGTATAACTTTGCAGGTTCCACGGGAACAGTCTTAGCAAACGACTTCATGAAGAGAAAGGTGTATCTCTGTGAGAAGACTTCACAAATCACAAAGAAGTTTCTCAGAATGCTTCCTTCTCATTTCTATCTGAGGATATTTCCTTGGGCCATATAGTCTTCAAAGCGATTGGAAATATCAGTTCTCAGATTAAACAAAAACAGGGTTAGCAAACGGGTCCATGAAATACTGGTGTTACTCAGTGAGTTGAATTCACACATCACAAAGCAGTTTCTCAGAAAGCTTCTTTCTAGTTTTTATCTGAGGATATTTCCATTGTCCCTGTAAGCTTCATTGCCCTAAGAAATAAACCATTGCAGATTTCAAGAAAACAGTGTTAGCAAACTGAGCAACGAAAAGAAAAGTGTAACTCTGTGAGTTGCATTCATATGTCACAATGCAGTTTCTCACAATGCTTCTTTCCAGTTTTTAACTGAGGATATTTCTTTTTTCACCATAGCCCTCAATGCACTCCCAAATATCACTTTGCAGATTCCACGAGAACAGTCTTAGCAAATGGCTTCATGAAGAGAACTGTGTAACTCTGTGAGATGAATTCACACATCACAAGGATGTTTCTAAGACAGCTTCTTTCTCTATTTTGTCTGAGGATATTTCCTTTGGTCATATAGTCTTCAAAGCGATCCGAAATATCAGTTCTCAGATTCCACAAATATAGGGCTAGCAAACGGCACAAAGCAGTTTCTCAGAAAGCTACTTTCTAGTTTTTATCTGAGGCTATTGCCTTTGTCTCTGTAAGCTTCATTGCCTTAAGAAATATCCCATTGCAGATTTCAAGAAAACAGTGTTAGCAAATTGGTCAATGAAAAGGAAGGTGTAACTCTGTGAAATGCATTCACACGTCAAAATGCAGTTTCTCACAACGCTTCTTTCCAGTTTTTATCTGAGGATATTTCCTGTTTCATCAAAGGCCTCAATGCGCTCCCGCATATCCCAATGCAGGTTACACGTAAATAGTGTTAGCAAACGGCCCAATTAAACTAATGGTGTAACTCTGTTAGACGAATTCACACATCACAAAGCAGTCTCTCAGAAAGCTTCTTTCTAGTTTTCATCTGAGGATATTTCATTTTTCACCATAGGCCTTAATGTGCTCCTGAATATCCCATTGCAGATTCTGTGAAGACAGTGTCAGCAAGCTGCCAATGAGAAGAATGCCGTAACTCTGTGAGATGAATTCACACGTCACAAAGCAGTTTCTCAGAAAACATCTTTCTGGTTTTTATCTGAGCACATTTCCTTTGTCACCATAGGCTTCATTGGGATCCAAAACATCGCTTCTCAGATTACACAAAACCAGTGCTACGAAACTTCTAAATGATAAGAATGGTGTAACTCTGTGAGATGATTTCCCACATCACCAAGGAGTTTCATGGAAAACTTCTTTCCAGTATTTATCTTTGAATATTTCCTTTCCCCTATAAGCCTCAAAGCCCTGCTGCATATCCCATTGCAGATTCCTCAAGGACAGTGTTAGCAAAGTGCCCAATGAGAATGGTGTAACTCTGTCAGTTGAAGTCACACATCACCATGAAGTTTCTCAAAAGCATTTTTGTAGTGATTTTCTGACTATATTTCCTTTTTCACCATAGGCTTCATTGCGATTCAAAATATCCCTTCTCAGATTCCACAATGACAGTGTTATGATCTGCTCCATGACAAGAATGGTGTAACTCTGGGAGATGAATATTTCCACCCCAAAGTAGTTTCTCAGAAGACTTCTTCCTACTTTATATCTGAGGATATTTCCTGTTTCAACAAAGGCCTCAATGCGTTCCCGCATATCCCAATGCAGGATACACGTAAATAGTGCTAGCAAACGGCCCAATTAAACTAACGCTCTAACTCTGTTAGATGAATTCACACATCACAAAGCAGTCTCTCAGAAAGCTCCTTTCTAGTTTTCATCTGAGGATATTTCATTTTTCACCATAGGCCTTAATGCGCCCCTGAATACCCCATTGCAGATTCCTTGAAAACAGTGTTAGCAAACTGCTCAGTGAAAAGAAAGGTGTAACTCTCTGGGATGAATGCACACATCAAAAAGCAGTTTCTCAGAAAGTTTATTTCTAGAGTTTATCTGAGGATATTTACGATGCAAAATATTCTTTCTCAGATTCTACAAGAACGGTGCTACCAAACTCTTCCATGAAAAACGTGGTGTAACTCTGTGAGATGAGTTCACACATCACAAAGCAGTTTCTCAGAAAGCTTCTTTCCAGTTTTTAATCTGAGGATATTTAGTTTGTCACCGTAGGCATCAATGCCATCAAAAATATCCCTTCTTAGATTTCCCAAAGCAGTCCTATAAAACTGCTCCATAAAACAATGGTGTAACTCTGTGAGATGAATTCATACATCACAAAGCAGTTTCTCAGAAAGGTTCTGTCTAGTTTTTATCTGTGAATATTTCCTTTGTCACCCTAGGCTTCAAAGCAATCCAAAATATCCCTTCTCAGATTCCACATAAACAGTGCTACCACACTACTCCAGCAGAAGTATGGTGTAACTCTGTGATATGAATTCACAAATCATGAAACAGTTTCTCAGAAGGCTTCTCACCAGTTTTGTCTCAGGATATTTGCTTTTATACCATAGGCCTCAATGTGCTCCAGTATATCCCTCTGCAGATTCTACAAAAATGCACTACGAAAATGCACTACGAAAATGGTGTTAGGAAACTGCTCAATGAGAAGAATGATGTAATTCTGCAAGATGTATTCGCACATCAAAAAGCAGTTTCTCGGAAGGGTTCTCTCCAGTGTTACCCTAGTATATTTTCTTTTTCACCATAGGTCTCAATGTGCTCCAAAATATCCCAATGCAGATTCCACAAGAACAGTGCTATGAATCTGCTCCTTGGAAAGAATGGTGTATCTCTGTGAGATGAATTCAGAGGTCACAAAGCAGTTTATCAGAAAGCTTCTTTCTAATTTTTATCTGGAGATATTTCCTTTTTTACCATAGGCCTCAAAGCCCTCCAGAATATCCCATTGCAGATTACATGAAAACTGTTAGCAATCCTCTCAATGACAAGAATGGTGTAACTCTGTGGGAGGAATTCACACATCAAAAAGAAGTTTCTCAGAAAGCTTTATTCTGTTTTTTTATCTGAAGGTATTTCCTTTTTCACCATAGGTCTCAATGCACTCCTGATTATCCCATTGCAGATTACATGAAAACAGTGTTAGTAAACTGCTCAGTGAGAACAATGCTGTAACTCTGTGACATGAATACACACATCACAAAGGTTCCTCAGATAGCTTCTCTCCAGTTTTTATCTGAGGATATTTGCTTTTTCACCACAGGATTTAATGTGCTCCTGTGTATCCCATTGCTGATTCCACAAAAACAGTGTTATCAAACTGATCAATGTAAAGAAAAGTGTAACCCTGTGAGATAAAATCACACATCACATAGCAGATTATCAGAAAGCTTCTTTCTGGTTTTTATCTGAGGACAGTTCCTTGTCAACATAGGCTACATTGCAATCCAAATTGTCCCTTCTCGGATTTCCCAGAAACAGTACTAAGATACTGCTCCATGAAAAGAATGGTGTAATTCTGTGAGATGAATTCACACATCACAAACAGTTTCTGAGAAGGCTTCTCTCTGGTTTTTAACTAAGGATATTTCCTTTTTCACCATAGTTCTCAATGTGCTCCCAATTATCCCTTTACAGTTTACACGAAAATAGTGTTATCAAAGTGCTAAATGTAAAGAGTTGTATAATTCTGTGAGATGAATTCATGCAGCAGTTTCTCAGAAAGCTTCATTCTAGTTTTTAACTAAGGATATTTGTCACCATAGGATTCAATGCGATCCAATATATTCTCAGGTTCCCCAGAAACAATGCTACTAAACTGCTCCATGTAAAGAATCGTGTAACTGTGTGAGATGAATTCAGCCATATCAAAGTAGTTTCTCAAAAAGCTTCTTTCTAGTTTTTATGAGGACATTTCCTTTCTCACAGTAGGCCTCAAAGTGATATCTAACATATCAAACATATGGTTTCTCAGATTCCACAAGAACAGTGCTACCACACAGCTCCATGAAAAAAATGCCATAAATATGTGATATGAATTCACAAGTCACAAGAAGTTTCTCATAAATCTGCTTTCTAGTTTTTATCTGAGGATAGTTCCTTTCTCACCATAAGATTCAATGCGATCTAAACTATCCCTTCTCAGATTCCCCAAAAACAGTGCTACCAAACTGCTCCTTGAAAAGAATGGTGTAACTCTGTGAGAGGAATTCACTTATCTCAAAGCATTTTCTCAGAAAGCTTCTCTCCAGTTTTTAATCTGAGGATATTTCCTTTTTCACCGTAGGCCTCAGTGTGCTCCAGAATATGCCATTTCAGATTCCATGAACACAGTGTTAGCAAACAGCTCAGTGAAAAGAAAGGTGTAACTCTGTGAGATGTATGCACACATCAAAAAGCAGTTTCTCAGAAAGTTTCTTTCTAGTTTGATCTGAGGATATTTCCTTTTTCAACATAGGACTCAATGCGCTCCTGAATATTCCATTGCAGATTTCATGAAAACAGTGTTAGCAAATTGCTCAATGAGAGGAAAACGTAACACTGTGAGATGAATTCACATATCACAAAGTAGTTTCTCAGAAAGCTTCTTTCTAGTTTTTATCAGAGGGAATTTACTTTGTCACTATCAGCTTCAATGCAATGCAAAATATCCCTTCTCAGATTCCCCAAAAACAGTGCTACAAAACTTCTCCGTGAAAAGAATGGTGTAACTCTGTGAGATGAATTCAAACATCACAAGCAGTTCTTCAGAAGGCTTCTTTCTACTTTTTTTCTGAGGATATTTCCTTTTTCACCATAGGTCTCAAGACGTTCCTGAATATCCCATTGCAGATTCCATGAAAACAGTGTTAGCAAACTGCTCAGTGAAAAGAAAGATGTAACTCTTTGAGATGAATGCACACATCATGAAACAGTTTCTCAGCAAACTTCTTTCTAGTTTTTATCTGAGGACATTTCCTTTGTCACCATAGGCTTCAATGTGATCTAAAATATCCTTTCTCAGATTCCACAAGAACAGTGCTACCAAACTGCTCCATGAAAATAATGGTATAACGCTGTGAGATTAATTCACACATCGCAAAGCAGTTTCTCAGAAAGCTGTGATCCAAAATACCCTTTTTGGATATTTTGGATATCCATTTGGATATTTTAGATGTGATCCAAATATGCTCTCTCAGATTCCACAAGAAGAGTGCTACAAAAATGCTCCATGGAAAGAATGGTGTATCTCTGTGAGATTAATTCAGAGGTCACAAAGCAGTTTCTCAGAAAGCTTCTTCCTAGTTTTTACTTGAGGATATTTCTGATGTCACCATAGGCTTCAATACGATCCAAAATATCCCTTCTCAGATTCCACAAAACAGTGCTACCAAACTGTTCCATGAAAAAAATGGTGTAAATCTGTGAGAGGAATTCACACATCACAAAGTTTCTCACATAGATTCTCTACAGATTTTATCTGAGGATATTTGTTTTTTAACCATAGGCCCCAATACGCTCCCGAATATCCCATTTCAGATTCCACAAAAACAGCATTAACAACCTGCTCAATGAGAAGAATGGTGTAACTCTGTGAGATGAATTAACATATCACAATGCAGTTTGCACAAAATTGGGTGCACATATACATAGAATAATTAAGTCTTGTTGAACTGAATACTTTATCATTATATAATGCCCTTCCTTTTTTCACTGTTGTTGGTTTAAAGTCTGTTGGTTGCTATTTAAGAATAGCATTCTCTGCTCACGTGTATATGTTATAAATTTTTCTCCATCCCTTTACTTTGAGCCTATGGGTGTAATTATAAGATGGGTCTCCTATAAGTCTTATAAGTCTCTTATAAGTACTTATAAGTACATAAGATCCATCTTATGGGTTTCTTAAAGACAGTAGAAGGATGGGTCTTGTTTTCTTTGTTTTGTCTTTTATCCAACTTGCCACTCAATGCATTTGAGTGGGATGTTTAGTCATGTCTCTCAGTTTAAATTAAAAGCCACAGATGATTATGCCTAGTAAGAAAGGCTGGTCAAAGTCTGAGAAATGTTGAAAGTTAGGTCCCTTGTGCTAGTTAGCCAAGTTGTGAATGCAAAAAACAAAAAGTTATTAAAGAAAACTAAAAATGCTACTCTAGGGAGCACACAAATAATAAAAATGTGAAACATTCTTATGGCTTACATGGAGAAAGTTTTACAAGTCTGAATAGAATCTCAAACTAGCCACAACATTCCCTTAAATGAAAGCCTAATCCAGAGCAAGAATCTCTCTTTAATTTTATGAAGGCTGAAAGAGATGAGAAAGCAGCAGGAAAAAATGTTAAGCTAGCAGAGGTTGCTTCATGTGGTTTAAGGAAAGAAACCATCTCCATAACAAAAAAGTGCAAAGTGAAGCAGCAACTGCTAATGAAGAAGGTGAAGAAAGTTATCCAGAAGAGCTAATTAAGATAACTGAAGAAGGTAGCTACATTAAACAACAGATTTTCAATGTAGAGGAAGAGCCTCATATTGGGAAAAGAAGCCATGTAGAAATTTCATAGTTGGAGAGGACGAGTAAATGCTTGGCTTCAAAGAATAGGCTATCTCTCTTGCTAGAGGATAATGAAGTTGGTGATTTTGAATTGAAAACAATACTCACTTATCATTTCAAAATGTTAGAACCCTTCAGAATTATGTTAAATCTCTGCCTGTGTTCTATATATGGAACAACAAAACTTGAATGACAGCATATCTATTTACAGCATGATTTACTGAATATTTTATGCTTGCTGTGGAGACCTACTGCTCAGGAAAAAAAAGATTGTTTTTCAAATATTATTGGCAATGTACCTGGCCACCCAAGAGCTCTGGAGCTATACAAGAAAATTATTAATGTGGTTTTCATGTCTGCACACACATTTATTCTGAAGCCCATGGATCAAGGAGTAATTTTAATTTTCAAACTATATTCTTTAAGAAATACATCCCATATGGCTATAGCTGCCATAAATATTGATTCCTCTGATGGGTCTGGGCAAAGTAAACTGAAAACTTTCTAGAAAGCATTCACCATTCTAGATGCCATGAAGATCATTAATGATACCTGGAGAGGAGGTGAAAATATCAACATCAACAGGAATTTGGAAGAAGTTAATTCCAGTCATCATGGATAACTTTGATGGATTCAGGTCTTCAGTGAAGGAAGTCACTGAAGATGTGGTGGAAACAGGAAAATAACTAGAGTCAGTAGTGGAGCCTAAAGATGTGACTGAATTGCTGCAACATCATGATCAAACTTCAACAAATGAGGAGTTGCTTTTTATGGATAAGCAAAAAATGTAGATTCTTGAGATGGAGACTACTCCTGGTGGAAATGCTATGAACATTGTTGAAACAGCAACAAAAAGTATAGAATATTTTATAAATTTAGTTGATAAATCAGTGGCAAGGGTGGAGAGGATTGGCTCCAATTTTGAAAGACGTTCTGCTATGGGTAAAGTGCTATCAACCAACATCACATGATACAGATGAATCTTTTATGAAAGGAAGAGTTAATTGATATGTCACACTTCACTATTGTCTTATTTTAAGAAATTTCCACAGCCAATCCCACCTTCAACAACCACTACCCTGCTCAGTCAGCAATCATCAACACGGAGGCAAGATCCTCCACAGAAAAAAAGATTATGACTCTCTGAAGGTTCAGGTAATAGTTTATATTTTTCAGAAATAAAGAATTTTAATAAAGGTATGTACAATTTAGACATAATGCTCTTCCACATTAATAGAATATAGTATAGTGTAACCCTAATATTTTACACACTGGTAAACCAAAAACTGTTTTACCCTCTTGTGATATTTGCTTTATTTAGATGGTCTAGATCCAAACCCACATTATCTCTGAAGTATGCCTGTGGATGCAAAAGGTTGGCAACACAGAGCATGCACGTGGTAAACACTGAACGGCATTGATACTGCTCAGGCGATTCAAGCTTAGGCTTCACACTCAGGACCTTCCTTTCTGGTAGCAGAGAAAATTGCTTTTCTAAGTTAAATTTACATGAAACAAAGCAGCAAGTGTATTTGATGCCTGAGATAAGTAAGTACTAAAGCTCCTGAATGCCATCTTCCATCTTTTTTGCAATCAAATTTCATGGGGTTATTATCATTATATGATAAACTTGGTAAGAGACTCCTGAAAGGGAAACCACTGAAGGAAATGATCATCACCTTGAGTTTCAAAAAATAAAGCGAATTCTCCGACTTCACTTACTTGGCCAAAGTTTCTCAAATTCCATCTGTTCCTTCCCCTGCCCAGTCAGTTCTGAAGTGGAGCTGCAGTAGCTGAGGACATCAGCACAACCACCTCCAACAGAAGCCAACCTGTTTATGCCTTTCCCCTAATTAGGAAGTACAGTGGGATGCCTGTGGAGGGACGAGAGTGGCTAGAACAATCTGGGCTATTCCTTCTAGATCAACAAATGGAATTTACAGTAAAAAAACAGAGGGATGAGAGGGTAATTGAATTTAAGGTTTTTAAAGTTTATTAACGTAAATTCGTTTTACTTCATTCACCATTATAGAATTCCAAGTTAGTACACACCTGATACTGAACTGTGTTAACTAGGCCCTGGGGGTGCATAGCAGAAGCCTTTGATCTGGAAGTGTAGCAAGGGGAAGCTTGTTGTCAAGGCAGGCAGACCTGAGCTTGTATTTCTTCTCTGCTTTCAACTTACTACCCACATTATTGGGCTAGTTATTCAGTTTCTTTGAGTCTGAATTTCCTAATCTATAAAACAAAAAGGATTAAGTCTCCCATAAAGAGCCATTGTGAAGAGTAAACGAGATCACACCTGTAATGTGCCCATAGCTGTCAATCAGTAAAGAATATCCGCTCTCTCAAGGAGCTTACAATCCACCTCGGAGGCAGAAATTTACGTAATTAACCATAATAAAATGTGATTAAATATTATTAAGCCAACTTTATGGAAATACAGACAAGGGAATAATTAATCCTTCTAGAAGGGATTGGCAAGGAAGGCTTTACAAACAAGCCTCTGGATTTTGCTGTCTGATGTTAACATTGACCCACCACTCACCTCCATAACCATCAACTTACAAGCTTGCTCTTGTAGCTCCTCTGTAAATAGTATATAACTAAATCTTCCCTTGACCCCACACCACTCTATAGCTAACTGCTCAATTCTTTCGCTCCTTTGCAGCAAAACAGAGAAAGATATGGTGTCTACACTGTGGGAGTTCAATCAGACCAATGGGAAAAAATTTAAGATGAAGTTATAGGATATACTCACTGGACGGAGCAAGATGGTCGAATAGGAACAGCTCCAGTCTCCAACTCCCAGCGCGAGCGACACAGAAGACCGGTGATTTCTGCATTTTCAACTGAGGTACTGGGTTCATCTCACTAGGGAGTGCCAGACAATTGGTGCTGGTCAGCTGCTGCAGCCTGACCAGCGAGAGCTGAAGCAGGGCGGGGCATCACCTCACCTGGGATGCGCAAGGGGAAAGGGAATCCCTTTTCCTAGCCAGGGGAACTGAGACACACAACACCTGGAAAATCAGGTAACCCCCACCCCAATACTGCGCTTTAAGCAAACAGGCACACCAGGAGATTATATCCCACACCTGGCCGGGAGGGTCCCACGCCCATGGAGCCTCCCTCATTGCTAGCACAGCAGTCTGCGATCTCGTGGCAAGGCAGCAGTGAGGCTGGGGGAGGGGCGCCCGCCATTGCTGAGGCTTAAGTAGGTAAACAAAGCCGCTGGGAAGCTCAAACTGGGTGGTGCTCACAGCAGCTCAAGGAAACCTGCCTGTCTCTATAGACTCCACCTCTGGCGACAGGGCACAGTAAAAAACAAAAGCAGCAGAAACCTCTGTAGTTGCAAACGACTCTGTCTGACAGCTTTGAAGAGTGCAGTGGATCTCCCAACATGGAGGTTGAGATCTGAGAAGGGACAGACTGCCTGTTCAAGTGGGTCCCTGACCCCTGAGTAGCCTAACTGGGAGACATCCCTGGGGCAGTCTGACACCCCACCTCACAGGGTGGAGTACACCCCTGAGAGGAAGCTTCCAAAGCAAGAATCAGACAGGTACACTCGCTGTTCAGCAATATTCTATCTTCTGCAGCCTCTGCTGCTGACACCCAGGCAAACAGGGACTGGAGTGGACCTCAAGCAATCTCCAACAGACCTACAGCTGAGGGTCCTGACTGTTAGAAGGAAAACTATCAAACAGGAAGGACACCTACACCAAAACCCCATCAGTACGTCACCATCATCATCAAAGACCAGCGGCAGATAAAACCACAAAGATGGGGAAAAAGCAGGGCAGAAAAGCTGGAAATTCAAAAAATAAGAGCGCATCTCCCCCGGCAAAGGAGCGCAGCTCATCGCCAGCAACGGATCAAAGCTTGATGGAGAATGACTTTGACGAGATGAGAGAAGAAGGCTTCAGTCCATCAAACATCTCAGAGCTAAAAGAGGAATTACATACCCAGCGCAAAGAAACAAAAAATCTTGAAAAAAAAGGGGAAGAATTGATGGCTAGAGTAATTAATGCAGAGAAGGTCATAAATGAAATGAAAGAGATGAAAACCATGACACGAGAAATATGTGACAAATGCACAAGCTTCAGTAACCGACTCGATCAACTGGAAGAAAGAGTATCAGCGATTGAGGATCAAATGAACAAAATGAAGCGAGAAAAGAAACCAAAAGAAAAAAGAAGAAAAAGAAATGAACAAAGCCTGCAAGATGTATGGGATTATGTAAAAAGACCAAATCTACGTCTGATTGGGGTGCC
>NC_037671.1:121086340-121087421 GCF_003255815.1 Theropithecus gelada | reverse complement strand
CCTTACAAGAGACCCTGAAGGAAGCACTCAACATGGAAAGGAACAACCGGTACCAGCCATCTCAAAAACATGCCAAAATGTAAAGACCATCGAGGCTAGGAAGAAACTGCATCAACTAATGAGCAAAATAACCAGTTAATATCATAATGGCAGGATCAAGTTCACACATAACAATCTTAACCTTAAATGTAAATGGACTAAATGCTCCAATTAAGAGACACAGACTGGCAAACTGGATAAAGAGTCAAGACCCATCAGTCTGCTGTATTCAGGAGACCCATCTCACACGCAGAGACATACATAGGCTCAAAATAAAGGGATGGAGGAAGATTTACCAAGCAAATGGAGAACAAAAAAAAGCGGGGGTTGCAATACTAGTCTCTGATAAAACAGACTTTAAACCATCAAAGATCAAAAGAGACAAAGAAGGCCATTACATAATGGTAAAGGGATCAATTCAACAGGAAGAGCTAACTATCCTAAATATATATGCACCCAATACAGGAGCACCCAGATTCATAAAGCAAGTCCTTAGAGACTTACAAAGAGACTTAGACTCCCATACAATAATAATGGGAGACCTCAACACTCCATTGTCAACATTAGACAGATCAACGAGACAGAAAGTTAACAAGGATATCCAGGAATTGAACTCATCTCTGCAGCAAGCAGATCTAATAGACATCTATAGAACTCTCCACCCCAAATCAACAGAATATACATTCTTCTCAGCACCACATCGTACTTATTCCAAAATTGACCACGTAATTGGAAGTAAAGCACTCCTCAGCAAATGTACAAGAACAGAAATTATAACAAACTGTCTCTCAGACCACAGTGCAATCAAAGTAGAACTCAGGACTAAGAAACTCAATCAAAACCGCTCAACTACATGGAAACTGAACAACCTGCTCCTGAATGACTACTGGGTACATAACGAAATGAAGGCAGAAATAAAGATGTTCTTTGAAACCAATGAGAACAAAGATACAACATACCAGAATCTCTGGGACACATTTAAAGCAGTGTGTAGAGGGAAATTTATAGCACTAAATGCCCACAAGAGAAAGCAGGAAAGATC